>NC_057796.1:94133322-94335208 GCF_018294505.1 Triticum aestivum | reverse complement strand
TTGTCTGCTCCTGCGATAGTACGTCCAAGAGAGCTTTGGAGCGCACCCGGAGTGGAGTCGCCGATGTCCTTCGTCTGCTCCTGCGACAGTATGTCCAAGAGAGCTTTGGAGCGCCAGGAGGCCATGGTTGGAGTGGTGCCGACAGAAGGAAGGGACTGGAGGAGAATGAGTGTGGGTCTTTGGCTATGGCTGGGAGCTGGGGCTCAAGTTAATATAGCGGGTGAATGGCAATGAGCCGCGGCAGACGGATGGACGGCTGGCGCCGGAGTAGGTTCGTCGGCAGCCGCGTGTCATTAATGTGGGCGGCGGACGGAAGGATAGCCGTGGTGTCGTTAACGCGGAACAATCGCTTGCATCGGGATGCTGTGCGGGTGGCGCTCTCTCGGCCGTCGTGCTGCTGCAATGCCAGCGCTAGTGAGAGGTCGCGTCGGGCATGAATGCGGACACTGCTTCAGTGACTTAACCGCAGGTGCATTGGATCACTGACATGTGGGCCCAACGGGCATCTGGCCCGCATGTCAGTGACACACCAACTGCACCTGTAGTTAAGTCCAGTGAATGCGGCATTGGCGTTCTGGAGAGATGGTGACCGTTTCAGGCGGGAAGCGCGCGCTAGCGATGGAAGGGGTTTCGGTAGGCTAGGGCGGTCAGACGCTGGCGTGGTGGTAAAATGTGAACTCATGGATGACGAGCCTTTGAAGCGTATGCGGCACGTATTGACAACCAGGTGTCCATGCAACCGCTCTTGTCGCCAGCTAGCCTTCGACGACCACCATTACACACCACACAACCATGCATAACTTACAATTAATGGATGAATCGATCAGACACACTCGTGTGCAGTGGCACTATGATCGGTTGCTCACGATAGTACATACTCCGTACGATATTACCCTATCTAGCTAGGCTGTTTTATAGATTGTCGTTGTGATGAATGATATACATGAGCAAGGCGCCGAGTCACGAGTATGACCGTTGGTGTTGAGCCAGGTGAATACATGCTCGGTGTTCGCGGAGGCCTCCAGCAAACGTCTAAACAGTAATGTCACGCACCGCCAGGGCGCGCAGGTGACGGGCTCGCTGTTTGCGTTGCGCCCTGAGCAGGACTTTGATTGAGAGGGCGACGTGCATGCATTAGCATGGTTTGACAGCGTGAGCGTGAGTGTCTGTCTGTCTGCACGCGTACATGCTACTTGCCTCTATGGACGGTGTGTGCTAATGTGTGCATCACGTATAATATAAAAAAATCCGTTTGTGCATTTAACACAAAGTATTTCATTTTCATTTGGCTGGCGGGTGTGTGTTGCAGCGATGAGTCTGTGGGATTCCTCACATACGCATAATTTTAGTTTTTTATTTCTTTCTCCACTGACAGTGTCGGTGTACAAAAGTAGGGGCCCTCTTTGTACGCCTTTACTTGTGCACGGGCAGTTAGAGCCGCGCCTATGGCCACACTTAGCGGGGCAGAGGAAGGAAGCAAAGTACAAGACTACCAGACCAGCACTCAAGACCCGAAGCATGAAGAGCAGAAGGGCGAGGTGAACTCCCCCGGCAAGGCCCTTGCCGGGGCGACCTTCACGGCCCCGGCAAGAGGCTTGCCGGGGCAACTTGCCCAACACCAACGAGGCCGCCACCCTTGAGCCTGAGAGTTCCGACGCCATCAACCACATTGGAACCAAGGCTCGGGAGGTGCCTCCATGGTGGCATGCAGATCTTTGTGAAGACAAAGGGCCTACAAGGCCTAGATGAGAACCAGAAGACAAGGCGACATCCAGGCTCCTTGCCGAGGACGCCCATGAGGCCCCGGCAAGGATCCTTGCCAAGGACGGCCACGAGGCCCCGGCAAGGCTCCTGCCGAAGATGCCCATGAGGCCCTGTCAAGACTCTTGCCGGGGGCGCCCACAAGGCCCCGGCAAGACCCTTGCCGGGAATATCAGCAAGACCGCGGCAAGACCTTGCCGCCCCATCGCCGCCCCAGCTCAGCGGCCGACCCACCAACTAAGCAGGTACCCACGCGGCTGTACGTGGCTCCTAAGCCAACTAGTCAAGCACCTACGTGGTGGCATGCAGATCTTCGTGAAGACCCGGCCACCGCACCAGCTCAGCAGCCTGCTAGTCTACATGGCGCTGCATGCCTCGTTGGCCTAGACGCGTGTCAGAGCAAGGCGAAGCGGCGACGAACGGGACGAGCCTCGTTGCCTCCGATAAAGCAAGAGGACACCTAAGTAGTGCATTTAAGGCATTTTATCCTATGATGTCAAGCGATAAGCTTGTACACTGTACAACTTTCCAGCTCCTGTGTGCCACTGTGGCAGCCCCTTTGACTATAAAAGGAGGCCCGCGGCATGCTGAGAGAGGATTCAGACTTTTTGGACCCAACACGCTTTGTAGCTAGTCCAAGAACACCAGATGAACACAAACCAGCAGGAGTAGGGTATTACGCATCACTTGCGGCCCGAACCTGGATAAATTTCCCGTGTTGGCCTCTTAAACCCGCTCTTTGCACAGCCCCGCGCCCCCCCGACCGTAGAAGGGATTCCCAATGATCCCATAGGTGTCGTTTCCACCGACATCTTTGGCGCGCCAGGTAGGGGGCGCAAGCTATGAAAATCCGGTTTTGGAGCTAACCTATCGACTCCCTCATCGCACCTACCGGAGAGCGCCTCAAGTACGTGATCCAGATGCACTTTCCCCGGGAAAAATCAACAAACAACACGGTGGAGTACGAGGGATTGCTGGCCGGTCTCAGGATCGTGGCAGACCTCGGAATCAGGAAGCTCATCATCAGGGGTGATTCACAGCTCGTCGTCAAGCAAGTGAACAAGGATTACCAGAGCCCGTTGATGGAGGCCTCTGTGGATGAAGTGAGGAAGTTGGAAGAGCGCTTTGACAGATTGCAAGCAGAGCATGTTCCCCGAGCGGAGAACGGCATTGCTGACGACATGTCAAAGCGCGCTGCCCCCAAGCTGCCTGTGGAACCAGGTACCTTTGTGCTCCAATTAACTCAGCCATCCGTTGAACCATCAGCAGGACAGAGCAAACAAAGGAAGGCAGGTCCCTGCAATTACTTTCCCACTGAGCTCCCGGGAGCCGCCGGCAAGGACGTTGCCGGGTGTCCCAAGCTTGCCGGAGAGCAGCAGCCCCCGGTAGGGCCCCAAGCCCTGGCCGTAGAGGCAGCTGCCCTTACGGCCGAAGATATGCCTTTAGTCCTTTCCGTCGAGCCCCAGGCTCCAGCATGGGCGCAGCCCACCGTCCGTTTCCTCCAAACAGGGGAGCTTCCCGAGGAACAAGAAGAAGCAGGGAAAGTAGCACGTCAGTCCAGCATGTACCAGTTCGTGGATGATGCCCTATACAGAAGGAGATCGAACGGCGTGAAGTTGAAGTGCATTCCTCGGGAAGACGGACTGAGGCTGTTGTCAGAGATACATGGAGGCATGTGTGGCTCCCACATAGGGTCGAGAGCCCTTGCCGGCAAGGTTTCTTCTGGCCCACCGCTCTCCAGGATGCGACGACACTAGTAACCAAGTGTGAAGCGTGCCAGTTCCATTCAAAGAAGCTTCATCAACCAGCCCAAGCCCTTCAGACAATCCCTCTTTCCTAGCCATTTTCGGTCTAGGGGCTCGACATACTGGGCCCCTTTCCCCGCACTGTCGGGGGCTTTGAGTACTTGTACGTGACGGTCGACAAGTTCACAAAGTGGCCGAAAGTGGAACCAGTGAGAAAGGTGACATCACAGTCAGCCGTAAAGTTCTTCAAGGGGCTAGTCTTCCATTTTGGTGTGCCCAATAGGGTCATCACCGACAACGGCACACAGTTCACAAGCCACACTTTCTTGCAGTACATTCAGGATCTCGGTAGCAAGGTTTGTTTTGCTTCTGTTGCTCATCCCAGAAGTAACGGCCAGGCCGAGAGGGCGAATGCAGAAGTGTTGCGGGGCCTCAAGACCAGAACTTTTGACAAGCTGCACAAGTGCGGAAGGCGCTAGATTGATGAGTTGCCAAAGGTTCTGTGGTCAATCAGAACGACGCCAAATCAAGCTACTGGCCAGACACCATTTGCCCTGGTTTACGGGGCAGAGGCAGTTCTCCCCACGGAACTCATATACGGGTCACCTCGAGTGCTCGACGATGATGAGCTTGAGCAAGAGCAGTTGCGCCGAGAGGATGCGACGCTCCTTGAGGAAGATCGTCTTTGGGATGCTATGTGAGCCGCTCGCTACCAGCAAGCCTTGCGCTGCTATCATAGCCGCAAGGTTCACGCGTGAAGCCTTGAGGAAGGCGACCTTGTTCTTCGGTGAATTCAATCCGCTAAGAATTCAAACAAGTTGACGCCAAAGTGGGAAGGCCCTTATCGGGTAATGCGAGTCACCAGGCCCGGCGCAGTCCACCTGAAGACCGAAGATGGCATTCCAGTGAGCAACTCCTGGAATATCGAACATCTTCGCAAGTTTTACCCCTAAGGCGCGGTTGCCGGGAGCCCCGACAACCCTCATTTTGTACTAGCCTTGCCGGCAAAGCATGTAACCCTATGTACAAAGCCAGGCGCAGACCCTGAGCATAAATAAATGAAGCGCTGGCGCCCTAAGTTTTAGCATGCATGCTAGGTTGAGTCTCTCTTCGTGTTAGGGTCGATAGTGCTTAGCGGCAACTAACCCCTAGCATAGAGGTTGAATGTGTGTCCCTATGTCTCTTCCCGTCCTTCCTTTTGGTTTGCAGGATGCGCAGGCGTTTCTAATGAGCTGTTTGGGGGAAAGGAAACAGTCCGACGCCCAAACCCCGGCAAGCCAAGATTGCCGGGGGCTACAGATCCAGAGATCCGACCATGGCAAGCCCTGGTTGCCGGGGGCTGCAGAATCAGATAAGTCTCTCATCCCCCACTCTACACTTCCGTATGGAACTTGAACGTATGAAGCTTCGTTCACTCTTATACCACCGTGCTCCATCTTTCCCGTGCCCAAGAACCTTTCTTTGAGCCGGAACTTGGTTGTAGTGCAACGGAAAGGGAGCAAACGAAGGGCCTAATCCTACTTTGGCCCTACCTCCGCCAAAGGGCGTGAGTGTAGTCGAGCTATAGGGCGGGAGGATGGCAAGGTCTGTTGCCGGGTGACGCTGTTTATTTTTAGGATAACAAGGATTCGCTCCTTGGTGTGGGCCCCGCTCACGCACAAAAGAACCTGACAAACACCCCTTTTCTTCATTAATACGTTGTTGACAAGTACAATTCATACGGAATGAGAACTTGAGCAAGGGGATTACAAGGTTTAAATATGTCAAATGCCCGCAGGCTTAAAAACTAAAAAAGGATAAGATGCCCGTAATCCCTTTCTTGTCCCTCTCCTCAGGAAACGGATCGGGATAAGCAGGAGGGCAAAAGGAGCGCCTAGGCGAGGTACGAGCAGCAGAAGACACCAAGAGAAGGCTGGTGATGACGATGCCGGGGAAGAAGCCGAAAGATGAGGCAGCGGGCCGACAATACACGACGAAGGCGTCGGTGCCATCGTACTCTGAGTTGACGGCCCGCCACCCACCTTCTTTGTCTTCTCCGGCCTTCCAGCACCAGCCACCAGAAGCAGCGACCCCAAGAAGTTCAAGGAGCTGGCGATGCAGATGATGGTGCTGCCGGCGTCGCCCAGGGACGGTGTGTCCGACACCTAGTTGGACCTGTCATCCTCCTGCCTGCTACCCTCGTCGTTGCTGTCGCTGTCCTCCTCATCGCTGTCGCCCGAGGAGGAGCTTTCGTCATCGGTCGAGCTCTCTGCACAGCACCCTAGCCAGTGTCTCGAGCGCCCGGAGACCTTGACGGAGAGCAGGTCCCTCTCCGCTAGCTTGAAGTAGAGGATGTGCCCATCCATTAAGCAATGGGCACGTGCAAAGGTTTTCCAGCCCCGGTGAAGGAGCATCACATGAGGGGCAGGAAACCCTTTGTTCACCCACATGTCGCCGTGGCAACACCCCTTCATGTGAAGCCTCAGCCTCGGTGGCCGGTCGATCTCCAACACCCTCGCGAACGCCCCGGGAAGGCGACTGCGCGACGGCCCACGCAGCTGCAGAATAAACTCTAGCGTCGTGTCCCCAACATGACCGCTCAACGAAGTAGGAGGAGATGGTGGAGGAGATGGCGACGGAGATGGAGACGACGCAGGCGTCCCCCTTCCGCGCCCACCTCTACCTCGACTGCCTCTGTCTCGGCCGCCTCGCCGACCACGGCCCTGTCCGGCACCCCCACCTCGAGCATGGCCTTCGCCTTGGGCGTCTGGCTCTTCCTTGACCGCCGCGACCCTCTGGCGGGAGGAGGACCTGGTCGCCTCCGCAGAAGAACGGCCGCGGCCATGCCCTCTCGACATGACGGTGGATGGAGAATGGAGACGAAGGGGAGGCGCGGGGAGATGCTCCTCCTCCTCCGCCGAGTCCCCTTTTTATAGCTGAGCGGAGAAGGCTAAAAGACTAACTCTACGCCTCTGAAGAGCCCGTTCAGGTCCGGCTCATTAAGTGGCAACGAGCAAGGCCATCGACCGCCCTCCCCGCCCAATCAAAGTCACGTGAGTATCGGCCACCGCGCGCCTTCCCATACTCCGTGTGTTTTCCATCTACCCCACGCTGTGCATGCGGTGTACGTGGCGCAAGGGGCAGGCGTAGTGGGAAACATGGAACGACAGTTCCGAGGCAGAGAGAGTAAATGAGCAGCGGCTCTGCAGTTTTAAAGGGACACGCAAGCTGCCTCTTTACTATTCACCACGGGATGACGTGAGCATGTTGCGGCCATTCCAGGCACGACCCCCACGTCATGCATTCAACATGGATCGTGGGGAAGCGCAACTGCCGAGGGAAGTTACTGTAGTAAAACTCAGCCCCGCGTGCCCGCGCACCGTTTTGGGCCTAGCCCAATAACGCGTCGCGCTTATGTGTGGCCCAGGCCCGGGGGCTCCTGTCGGTGTACAAAAGTAGGGGCCCTCTTTGTACCCCATTACTTGTGCACGGGCAGTTAGAGCTGCGCCTACGGCCACACTTGGCGGGGAAGAGGAAGGAAGCAAAGTACAAGACTACCAGAGCAGCACTCAAGACCCGAAGCATGAAGAGCAGAAGGGTGAGGTGAACTCCCCCGGCAAGGCCCTTGTCGGGGCGACCTTCACGGCCCCGGCAAGAGGCTTGCCGGGGCAACTTTCCCAACACCAACGAGGCCGCCACCCTTGAGCCTGAGAGTTCCGACGCCATCAACCACATTGGAACCAAGGCTCGGGAGGCACCTCCATGGTGGCATGCAGATCTTTGTGAAGACAAAGGGCCTACAAGGCCTAGATGAGAACCAGAAGACAAGGCGACAGCCAGGCTCCTTGCGGAGGACGCCCACGAGGCCCCGGCAAGGCTCCTGCCGAAGATGCCCACGAGGCCCCGGCAAGACTCTTGCCAGGGGCACCCACAAGGCCCCGGCTAGACCCTTGCCGGGAATATCAGCAAGACCGCGGCAAGACCTTGCTGCCCCGTCGCCGCCCCAGCTCAGCGGCCGACCCACCAACTAAGCAGGTACCCACGTGGTAGTACATGGCTCGTAAGCCAACTAGTCAAGCACCTACGTGGTGGCATGCAGATCTTCGTGAAGACCCGGCCATCGCACCAGCTCAGCATCCTGCTAGCCTACATGGTGCTGCATGCCTCGTTGGCCTGGATGCGTGTCGGAGCAAGGCGAAGCGGCGACGGGCGGGACGAGCCTCGTTGTCGTCCCCGATAGAGCAAGAGGACACCTAAGTAGCGCATTTAAGGCGTTTTGTCCTGTGATGTCAAGTGATAAGCTTGTACACTGTACAACTTTCCACCTCCTGTGTGCCACTGTGGCAGCCCCTTTGACTATAAAAGGAGGCCCACGGCATACTGAGAGAGGATTCAGACTTTTTGGACCCAGCACGCTTTGTAGCTAGTCCAAGAACACCAGATGAAACACAAACCAGCAGGAGTAGGGTATTACACATCACTTGCGGCCTGAACCTGGATAAATTTCCCGTGTTGGCCTCTTAAACCCGCTCTCTGCATAGCCCCGCGCTCGCCGAACGTAGAAGGGATTCCCCGTGATCCCATAGGTGTCGTTTCCACCGACAGACAGGTAGGCCCGCATAGGTAGATAAAGAACACGAGCTGATGAGGCGCATGCAGACTGTTTGACTGGTCAACCAGACAAATACGGAGCTATACGCTGAGCCAGTGACCGTATAATCACCATATCTCGTATATAATGATCAAAGTGAGCTATCAAGACAAGTTCGATGACCGCCAATGCATTTTACTCGGTAATAAATGACCAGGATTGAAGGGGAATCCAAATTTCCTTCGTCTTCTGTCCTTGATCTCTTGACAAACCAATGCACTTTATGGTTATCCGGCCACTCCACCCCAGAGCTGTCACCAAGCGCCGTTCATGCCACCACGCCGCACACTAACCGGTAAGGAAGTGATGGCATCCCGCCGTGCCGAGTTCCTCGTCGCCCACGACCGCACACAGAATGGTAGGGAAGTGATGGCATCCCGCCGTGCCGAGTTCATCGCCACTCGCGACCTCACACCTATGTGGGCGGAATTTGAAGCTTTCAAGGCCGAATGGGCGGTAGAGCAAGAGGCGGCCAAAGCCGCACAGAGGGAGCGGAAAAATCAGAAAGCACTCAAGAAAAGAGAGGCCCGCCACTGCAAGAAAGAAGAGGACGCACGCGCTGCTGCGGAGAAGTCGGCGGAGATCCAAGCACGGTGGGGTGTCGCCGACAAAGCCGGGAAGAGTGAGAGAGGGGGGAGATTGTTAAGTGTGAGTGTGTGTTTTACCCATCCAGGCGGAAGTTATGTGCACACAAGAAGAGAACGATTTGATGTGGTGTTGGGGTTGAGGGTCATTAACTATGTATGGAGACACAGGAGACCTTGAACGTGCATGTGCGAGAGGTATACATGTATACGTGGGATGTGTGTGTGTGCGCGCGAGCATGATCGAGATAAAAGAAAGAAGACATAAGTAATAAGATCAACGATATGGGAGAGATCGGTATGAGAATATACATGCATGTGAGAGTGCAGGGAAGAAGGCCCAATAATTGAGCATGCATTTTTGTCTTTAAGAGATAGTGGCGTGGGCTAGAGCATGCATCTATGGCGAGCAGAGGGAGTGAGACACAACGATTGTGCAAAAGAGATCTACCTATAAATGCATCTATGGAGAGACATATATAGTGTGGCTGATAGGAAGCAAGAGTGCGTGCGAGAAATAAATGTTGACAGATGTCGGGGACGCCTGCGAGACCCCAGCAAGGCCCTTGTCCGGGCCCCAGCGAGACGCTTGCTGGGGACGTCTGCAAGGACCGCAGCCAGGCCCACACCTGCCAAGGCTCCACCGCCGTTCCAATACAGCAGTCAACCCGCCAACAAGGCAGGCACCTGCGTGGCGACGTGCAGCTTCCAGGCCAACTCCGCAAGCACCTGTGTGGTGGAATGCAGATCTTCATGAAGACTCTGCCATCGCACCAACTCAGCAGCCAGCCAGCCAGCGTGGCGTTGCGCGCCTAGTCAGCCTGGACGCGCGTCGGAGCGAGACGAAACGGCGGCAGACGGGACGAGCTTCCTTGCCATCCCTGATAAAGTGTGAGGGCACGTCGTCAGTGCATTAAATGCATTTGTCCTACGATGCCAGTGATAGACTGGTATACAGTATGAACTTTCCACCTCGTGTGTGCCACTGTGGCGACCCCTTTGGCTATAAAAGGAGGCCCGAGGCGTACTGGAGGAGGACTCAGACTTTTTGGACCCGCACGCTTTGTAGCTAGTCCAAGAACACCAGATAAACACAAACCAGCAGGAGTAGGGTATTACGCATCACTTGCGGCCCGAACCTGGAGCCCCCGGGCCTGGGCCACACATAAGCGCAAACCGTTGTTGGGCCAGGCCCAGAACAGTGCGCGGGCATGTGTGGCAGAGTCTTGTCCGTAGTTATCCCTTCGCCAGTTACGCTTCCCCACGACCTGCATTGAATGCGTGACGTGGGGGGTCGTGCGTGCGATGACCGCAGCATGCTTGCGTCATCTCGCGGTGAATAGTAAAGAGGCGGCCCGCGTCTTTCCCATAAAAAAGAAAAACTGTAGGGTCGCTGCTCATTTACTCTCCCCGCCTTGGAACCGTCATTCCACGTTTCCCACCACGCCTGCCCCTTTCGCCACGTACGCCGCATGCAAGGCGTGGGGTAGGTGATAGATGCACAGGATCTGGGAAGGCGCGTTAAGGCTGCTACTTATGCGCCTTCGATTGGGCGGGGAGGGCGGTCGATGACCTCGCTCGTCGTAAACTTAATGAGCCGGACTTGAACGGGCTCTTCAGAGGTGTAGAGCTGGTCTTTAACCTTCCCCGCTTGGCTATATAAAAAGGGGACTCAGGAGGAGGGGGAGAGGCATCTTCTCACGTCTCCTCCTCGTCTCCATTCTCCATCCATTGACATGGCGAGGGGGCGTGGCCGCGGCCGTTCTGCGGAGGCGACCAGGTCCTCCTCCCGCTAGAGAGCCGCGGCGGTCAAGGAAGAACCAGCCGCCCAAGGTGAAGGCCCTGCTTGAGGTGGAGGTGCCGGACGGGGCCGCGGTCGGTGAGGCGGTCGAGGCAGAGGCGGGCGCGGAAGGGGGACACCCGCGTCATCGCCATCTCCGCCACCGTCTCCTTCAGCTTCGTCAAGTGGCCATGTCAGGGACACGGTGCTGGAGTTCATCCTACAGCTGCGCGAGCCGCCGCGTAGTCGTCTTCGTCTCCTCGAGGCGTTCGCGAGGGTGCTGGAGATTGATCAGCCACCGAGGTTGAGGCTTCACATGAAGGGGTGTTGCAACGGCGACATGTGGGTGAACACAGGGTTCCCCGTCCCTCATGTGATGTTCCTTCGTTAGGTTTGGAAAACCTTTGCACGCGCCCACTGGTTGATGGAGGGGCACGTTCTCCTCTTCAAGTTAGTGGAGAGTGACTTGCTCTCCGTCAAGGTCTTCGGGCGCTCGGGACACAGGTTAGGGTGCTGTGCGGAGAGCTCGACAGACGACAAGAGCTCCTCCTCGAGCGGCGGCAGCGAGGAGGGGACCAGTGGGGAGGCCGACGGGGACGGGTCCGACTAGGTCGGACACCCCGTCCCTAGGCGACGCCGGTAGCAGCACCATCCGCACCTGGCCTTCTCCTCGGCAGAACGGTCTGCCGGGGCGGGGTAGTCCTTGGCGGCGGCTCCTCGAGCTAGCTCCTTGAACTTCTCGGGGCCGCTGCTTCTGGTGGCTGGCGCTGGAAGGCCGGAGAAGACGAAGAAGGCAGGTGGCGGGCTATCAACTCAGAGTACGATTGCACCGACGCCTTCGTCGCGTATTGCCGGCCCGCTGCCTCATCTTTCGGCTTCTTCCCTGGCACCGTCATCACCGGCCTTCTCTTGGTGCCTTCTGCTGCTCGTACCTCGCCTAGGGACTCCTTTTGCCCTCAGGCTTATCCTGATCTGCTTCCTGAGGAGAGGGACAAGAAAGGGATTACGAGCATCTTACCTTTTTAGTTTTTAAGCCTGCGGGCACTTATCAAATTTAAACCTTGTAATCCCCTTGCTCAAGCTTATATTTCGTATGAATTGTACTTGTTAACAACGTATTAATGAAGAAAAGGGGTGTTTGCCGGGTTCTTTTGTGCGTGAGCGAGGCCCACACCAAGGAGTGAATCCTTGTTTTCTTAAGGTAAACATCGTCACCCAGCAACAGACCTTGCCGTCCTCCTGCTCTATAGCTCGACTACACTCACGCCCTTGGAGGAGGTAGGGGCAAAGTAGGATTAGGACGTTCGTTTGTTCCCTCTCCATCGCACTACAACCAAGTTCCGGCCCAAAGAAAGGTTCTTGGACACGGGAAAGAGGGAGCACGGTGGTATAAGAGTGAGCGAAGCTTCGTATGTTCAAGTTCCATACGGAAACGTAGAGTGGGGGCTGAAAGACTTATCTGATTCTGCAGCTCCTGGCAACCTTGGCTTGCCGTTGTCGGATCTCTGGATCTGCAGCGCCTGGCAACCTTGGCCTGCCGGGGTTGGGGCGTCGGTCTGTTTCCTTTCCTCCAAACAGCTCAGCAGAAAACGCCTGTGCATCCTGCGAACCAAAAGAAAGGACGGGAAGGAACAGAGAGACGCGCACTCAACCTCTATGCCAGGGGTTAGTCGCCGCTTAGCACTATCGACCCTAACATAGAGAGAGAGACTCAACCTAGCATGCATACTAAAACTTAGGGCGCCAGCGCTTCATTTATTTATGCTCAGGGTCTGCGCCTGGCTTTGTACAAAGGGTTACATGCCTTGCCGACAAGGCTAGTACAAAATGGGGGTCGCCGGGGCTCCCAGCAACCGCGCCTTAAGGGTAAAACTTGCGAAGATGTTCGATATTCCAGGAATTGCTCACCGGAATGCCATCTTCGGTCTCCAGGCGGACTGTGCCGGGCCTGGTGGCTCGTATTACCCGATAAGGGCCTTCCCACTTTGGCGTCAACTTGTTTGAATTCTTCGCGGATTGAATCTGCCGAAGAACAAGGTCGCCTTCCTCAAGGCTTCGGGCGTGAACCTTGCAGCTATGATAGTGTTGCAAGGCTTGCTGGTAGCGAGGGGCTCGCACAGCAGCCTGAAGACGATCTTCCTCAAGGAGCCTCGCATCATCTTGGTGCAACTGCTCTTGCTCAAGCTCATCATAAGCGAGCACTCGAGGTGACCCGTATATTAGTTCCGTGGGGAGAACTGCTTCTACCCCGTATACCAGGGCAAAGGGTGTCTGGCCAGTGGCTCGATTTGGTGTCATCCTGATTGACCAAAGAACCGTTGGCAATTCATCAATCCAGCGCCTTCCGCACTTGTGTAGCTTGTCAAAAGTTTGGTATTGAGGCCTCGCAATACTTCTGCATTCGCCCTCTTAGCCTGGCCGTTACTTCTGGGATGAGCAACAGAAGCAAAACAGACCTTGCTGCCGAGGTCTTGAATGTACTGCATGAAGGTGCGGCTCGAGAACTGCGTGCCATTGTCGGTGATGACTCTGTTCGGCATACCAAAACGGCAGACTGTGCTGTCACCTTTCTCACTGGTTCCACTTCTGGCCACTTTGTGAACTTGTCGATCGCGACGTACAAGTACTCAAAGCCCCCGACAGCACGGGGAAAGGGGCCCAGTATGCCGAGCCCCCAGACCAAAAATGGCCAGGAGAGAGAGATTGTCTGAAGAGCTTGGGCTGGTTGATGAAGTTTCTTTGAATGGAACTGGCACGCTTCACACTTGGTTACTAGGGCATTTGCATCCTGGAGGGCGGTGGGCCAGAAGAAGCCTTGCTGGAACGCTTTGCCGGCAAGAGGTCTCGACCCTATGTGGGAGCCACACATGCCTCCATGTATCTCTGCCAACAGCCTCAGTCCGTTTTCCCGAGGAATGCACTTCAACTTCACGCCGTTCGGTCTCCTTCTATATAGGGCATCATCCACAAACTGGTACATGCTGGACCGACGGGCTACTTTCTCTGCTTCTTCTTGTGCCTCAGGAAGCTCCCCTGTTTGGAGGAAACAGACGGTGTGCTGTGCCCATGCCGGAGCCTGAGGTTCGACGGCAAGGACTAAAGGCATATCTTCGGCTGTAAGGGCAGCTGCCTCTACGGTCAGAGCTCGAGGCTCCGCCGAGGGTTGTTGCTCTCTAGCAAGCTTGGGACACCCGGCAACGTCCTTGCCGGCGGCTCCTGGGAGCTCAACGGGAAAGTACTTGCCGGGGCCCACCTTCCTTCGTTTGTTCTGTCCTGCTGGCGTTTCAACGGATGGCTGAGTCATTGAAGCACAAAGGTACCTGGTTCCACAGGCAACTTGAGGGCAGCGCGCTTTGACAGGTCGTCAGCAATGCCGTTCTCCGCTCGGGGAACATGCTCTGCTTGCAATCCGTCAAAGCGCTCTTCCAACTTCCTCACTTCATCCACATAGGCCTCCATCAACGGGCTCTGGTAATCCTTGTTCACTTGCTTGACGACGAGCTGCGAATCACCTCTGATGATGAGCTTCCTGATTCCGAGGTCTGCCGCGATCCTGAGACCGGCCAGCAATCCCTCATACTCCACCGTGTTGTTCGTTGATTTTTCCCGGGGAAAGTGCATCTGGATTACGTACTTGAGGTGCTCTCCGGTGGGTGCGACGAGTAGTACGCCGCAGCACCCTGGAGTGAGAAAGCTCCATCAAAGTACATAATCCACTCACTGCTCATCTCCTTGCCGGGAAGGGTGGTCTCTTGAATCTCCTCGTCGGGCGTTGCGGTCCATTCTGCTATGAACTCTGCCTAGGCTCGGCTCTTGATTGTCGAAGTACTTTCAAACTTGAGCCAAAGCTTGACAATTCCAAAGTCCACTCCACAATCCTCCCGGTTGCATCCGGATTGTGCAGGATTCGTTGCAGCGGGAGGCGGGTGACGACGGTGATCTCATGTGCTTGGAAATAGTGGCGCAGCTTTCTCGAGGCCATGAGTAGGCCAAAAAGTAGCTTCTGCATACCAGAATATCTTGATCTAGCCCCCTGCAGGAGGGAACTGACAAAATAGACCGGGTGCTGCACCACCTTCTTCTTCTGTTCTACCTCGCCCATCTGCATAGACTCTGCCTTGCCGGGGCCGGGCCTTGCCGGGGAGGACTCCGGCCCACCATCCGACGGCTCTGCCGCTACTGCTTCCTCTTCCTCAAGTTCCCTCTGCTCCACCAGCGCAGCACTAACCACTTGATTCGTTGCTGCTAAGTATAGCAGCAACGGCTCTTGTGGTTTTAGGCGCGACTAGTATTGGCGTGGAGGAGAGGCACCTCTTCAAATCTTGTTGCGCTGCCTCTGCCTCCGGAGTCCACTTTACTGGACCCGCCTTTTTCAAAACTTTGAAAAATGGGAGGGCGCGCTCAGCAGATTTGGAGATGAACCTACTCAGGGCAGCAACGTAGCCGGCGAGCCTACGGACGTCTTTGACCCGTTTTGGCGCCTCAATCTGCTCAATTGCCTTGATCTTGTCGGGATTTGCTTCAATTCCGCGTTGAGACACAAAGAACCCAAGAAGTTTGCCTGAGGGGACACCGAACACGTACTACTTTGGGTTGAGCTTGAGGTTGATCTTGCGCAGATTTGCAAATGTTTCTTCTTGGTCTTGCACGAGCATGGCCTTGGCCTTGGTTTTGACCACTATGTCGTCCATATAAGCTTCCATATTTCTATGTAGCTGGGGCTCAAAACCGATTTGGATTGCTCGAGCAAACATCAAACCAGCGCTCTTCAACCCGAAAGGCATTCGTACAAAACAGTACATACCACATGGGGTGATGAACGCGGTCTTTTCTTCGTCTCCCTTCACCATGAAGATCTGGTGGTATCCTGAATAGGCGTCGAGGAATGATAGCAGGTCACACCCAGCAGTGGAGTCCACAATCTGGTCGATGCGTGGCAGAGGGAAAGGATCCTTTGGATATGCTTTATTGATATCTGTGTAGTCAATACACAGCCTCCATTTCCCATTTGCCTTACGCACCACCACTGGATTGGCTAACCACGTGGGGTGGAGCACTCCTCTAACCAGGCCTACCGCCTCCAACTTTCTGATCTCCTCGATGATGAACTCTTGTTGCTCCAAAGCTTGCTTCCTGACCTTCTACTTGACGGGCTGCGCGTGAGGACAGACAACAAGATGGTGCTCAATCACCTCCCTGGGAACGCCGGGGATGTCGGATGCTTGCCATGCAAATACATCGACATTCGCCCGCAGGAAGGCGACGAGGGCGCTTTCCTATTTGCTGTCGAGGGTGGAGCTTATAGTAAAAGCCCCGCCAGTGCCGTCCTCCTTAATGGGCACCTTCTTGGCTTTCGGTGGTGCAGCCTTGGATTTCTTTCTCTTGCCGGTGGAGCTCTCTGGCACGTCCTCAACGGGAGCGCTACACTTCGAAGAGGTGCGCTTGCCAAAATGGGTGCCGGAGGTCTTGCCGGAAGAGGTCTCGCCGGAAGGGGTCTTGCCGGCAGAGGTCTTGCCGGCCTTCTTCCTTCCCGGGGCTTCAGCGGCAGGAGCAAGTGCCTTGGCGGTAGCTGCTGCAACTGCCTCTTGGTAGAGTTGGTCAGCGCAGATGAGCACGTCTTTCTTGTCAGAAGGGACGGTGATGATGGTCAGCGGCCCCGGCATCTTCAATGTGTTGTAGGTGTAGTGTGACGCCGCCATGAACTTGGCCAGCGCTCGACGGCCAAGGATCCCATTGTACGGCAAGGGGATCTCGGCGACATCGAAAACGAGCTTCTCCGTCCTATAGTCCAGCTCGCCCCCAAACGTAACGGGCAGCGTGATTTTACCTTTTGGCTGGCTCCTTCCCGGGTTGACCCCTTGAAACGTGCCCGTCTCCTCGAGATCTCCATCAGGAATCTGCAACCTCTTGATCACATCGGGCGAGATCAAGTTCAGACCGGCCCCACCGTCAACCAGCACTTTTGTCACTTTGAGGTTGCGTATTGTTGGTGAAACCAACAACGGCAAACACCCGACCTCAGTTGTGCAATCAGGGTGGTCCTCGGTGTAAAAAATGATGGGCATGCGGGACCACTTCAGGGGCTTCTGGGCATCGAACGATGGCTCCGCCGCAGTGACCTCATGCGCCCACTGCTTCAGTTGGCGGTGTGAGGCGTGCAACGAGGCGCCACCGTCAACGCACATGGCCTCTGTAGCTTTCTGGAACTCGTGCTCGCCGGACTCGTCATCCTCGTCATGATCATCATCTTCCTCTTTCTTATCGCGGCCCCGAGCGGGCCACTCTTGTTGATTATCTTTGCTGCGGCGACCTCCTTGGCCACCACGCTTCTTGCCGGATCCCTCAGCACCATCCTGACCCTTCTCCTTGTCCCGCCTCTCATATTCAGCTTTCTGCTTTTCTGCTAGCAGCTCAACCTGTCGGCAGTTCTAGAGGTCATGGCCCTTGGTGAGGTGGATCTTGCAGTACTGCTTGTCGGAGCCTCCTAGCTCGTCGGCAGCCGCCTAGGCTCGGCAGCCGGCACACCCGGCAACCTCCTTGTCGGGGTCGTCAGCCTTAGCCTTCTTGGAGGCGCCGGGGTCGCCGGATCCCTCAATGGCAAGCACAATCTTGCCCTTACGCTTCCTGCTGCGGCGCCGACCCTTATTTGTCAGGGCGGCGGTGTCTTCGTCAGTGGAGTCGGTTTCCGCGCCGGCATCTTCGCCGGGGTACTTCCTTCCTTCCTCAGCCCGAGCACATCTATCAGCCAAAACATAATGTTTGGCTACATCCTTGACCTTGTTCATCACCAGCTCTTCACGCATCTTGCGGCTGCGTATGTTCTGATGGAACGCACTGATGACAGCAGCGGGATGAACATTTGGGACGGTGTACCGCACATGGCTGAATCTTTGTATGTACTCACGCAGGGGCTCGCCATCCTTCTGGGGAATGACATGCAAGTCACTTGCCTGCCCAGGAGCTTGGTGGCCTCCGGGGAAGGCGCCAACAAACTTGTGGCACAGATCCCACCAGGAAGAGATGGATGCCACCGGCAGGTGCATCAACCACGACATGACGTTGGGCTTGAGTACCAACGGAAAGTAGTTGGCGAGCACCTTGTCGTCGCGAGCCCCGGCGGCTTGCATCGCGATGGTGTAGATGCTGAGGAACTCCGACGGGTGAGTCTTGCTATTGTACTTTTCCCCAATATCGGGCTTGAACGTGCGGTTGGAGGGCCACTGGAACTGCCGCAGCTCTCGGGTAAAGGCTGGACAACCCACCTCGTAAGGCAGGTCGCCGGGGCCCCCCGGCGTCGGGTGGTCCATAGTAGGCCCTGCACGCCAATCTGACTGATGGCGCGTCTCCCGCCGTCGCTCGATGGTGCTTCGAGTGTCTTACTGAGCTCGCTCCTGAAGGACTTGGCGTTGGTCGCGGTGGGCTCGCGGGTCGGACGATGCCGTAGAAACGTCGTCGCGGGCGTCGGCCCATTGAGCCAGCAGCTGCTGTCTCGGCCGCGGGGAAGGAGAGTGCACCATGGTCGTAGCATCCCCGGTCCTCCCACCGCTGGCACGCGTCGGGTCGACAGAATGCTGGCGCGAGGGTCCCGCTGGGAGTGGCTCATCTTTGTTGGTGAAGCTGACGAGGCTTCGAATGGTGCCTCTCCACTCGTCGAGCTTCTCCGCGGCGGGCGGGAAGTCAAGGAGCAATTGTACGCGCGCTAACGCATCTGCTGGCGTGGGCGGCGGCGAAAGCTGCGTGGACCGTGACGCGCTCCGACTTCTAACCATGTTAGAAGGATGGATCACGGTCCCTCGGTCGCACGCCGCTTCCGCCAGCGTCCCGGTGCGCACGCTGGCCCAATGTGTCCTAAGAGTGACGCAAAGGGATCTTCCCGCGGCGGCGCCTGGGGGCACTGACGTCGCGGTGTTGCTCATCGCGCGCGGCCTGGGAAGGCCGCGGCGCGGGCGCTGGAGGGGGCATCTGGGAGGTCGCTGCGCTGCCCGTGGGCAGCACAGCCCCGTCCCCGGGCCCAGCGGCGTGTGGCTCATTGTCTTGGACCCGGACAGCACCGCCCCGCTTGCTTCGATCGCCAGGGTGTCGTGGATGTTCGCGGGAGGCGCCTCCGGCGCCATCCGTGGCCACCCCGTCGCCCGGCCGTGCTGGTGTGGACGGGTCGGCCCCGGGCGACCCGATGGCCGTGATCCCCTTCTTCTCGGGGGCCATGGTGGTGATGAAGTCAATATGCTAACTTCTGAACCGGGTTTTCACAGCTTGCACCCCCTACCTGGCGCGCCAAAGATGTCGGGGGAAACGACACCTATGGGATCACGGGGAATCCCTACTACGGTTGGCGGGCGCGGGGCTGTGCAAAGAGCGGGTTTCAGAGATCAACACGGGGGAATTTTATCCAGGTTCGGGCCGCAAGCGATGCGTAATACCCTACTCCTGCTGGTTTGTGTTTATCTGGTGTTCTTGGACTAGCTACAACGCGTGCGGGTCCAAAAAGTCAGAATCCTCCTCCAGTACGCCTCGTGCCTCCTTTTATAGCCAAAGGGGTCGCCACAGTGGCACGCAGGAGGTGGAAAGTCCGTACTGTATACAAGTCTATCCCTGGCATCGTAGGACAAACACATTTAATGCGCTGCCGATGTGCCCTCACACTTTATCGGGGATGGCAAGGAAGCTCGTCCCGTCCGCCGCCGCTTCGTCTCGCTCCGACGCGCGTCCAGGCTGACTAGGAGCACAGCGCCACGCTGGCTGGCTACTGAGTTGGTGCGGTGGCAGAGTCTTCATGAAGATCTGCATGCCACCACGTAGGTGCTTGCGGAGTTGGCCTGGAAGCTGCACGTCGCCATGCAGGTACCTGCCTTGTTGGCGGGTTGACTGTTGTATTGGAACGGCGGTGGAGCCTTGGCAGGTGTGGGCCTGGCTACGGTCCTTGTAGACGTCCCCAGCAAGCATCTCGCCGGGGCCCCGGCAAGGGCCTTGCCGGGGTCTCACAGGCGTCCCCGGCAAGGGTCTTGCCGGGGGTCTTGTGAGCGTCCCCGGCAAGGATCTTGCCTGGGGTTTCCGTCTTCCGGTCTTCATCTAGCCTTGCATGTTCTTGGTCTTCACAAAGATTTGCATGCCACAACGCAGGCGCCTCCGAGATTTGGTTCCAATGTTGTTGATGGTGTCGGAACTCTTAGGCTCAAGGGTGGCGGCTTTGCTGGTGTTGGGCAAGTTGCCCTGGCAAGGCTTTTGCCGGGGCTATGTAAGCTACCCCGACAAGGCTCTTGCCAGGGGGAGCCCACCTTGTCCCTTCGCTCCTCGCGCCTCTGTCCTGGCGTTGCTCTAGTAGCCTTGTGTCTTTGCTTCCTCTTCTGTCCTACCAAGCGCAGCCGCAGGCATGTGGCTACGACTGCCCGCGCACAAGTAAAGGGGTACACAAAGGACCCCTACTTTTGTACACCGACAATGGAGAAACTACAAATAGATACAGAGATAGAGATGCTAGATAGAGGGACATCGGCTAGTTTGAGTGTTGGAGATGACCGCCGGGTGGTTCAGAGGGTGAAGTTATGTGTGTGTGAGAGAAAGATAAAAAGAGGGCACTTGACTGCATGTAGAGAGAAACATATATAGTGTGCTTGATAGGAAGCAAGAATGAGGGCGAGAAATAAGGTTGATGAAGAAACAGATAAATAGAAAGATAAAGATGCTAGCTAGCTAGTGTGTGTTAGAGATAGGAGTCGAGTGGATCAGAAGGCTGAGTTATGTGTGCGGGTGTGAGAGAGATAGAGAGAGTGTGCATGTGAGTCACATACAAACAAATATCAGAGAGAAATGAGATCCCGAGAGATGGAGTTTTGTGTTTGCGAGAGAGAAAGATATTTCACAATGAGAGTGATAGCTAGAGAGACATATGAGGAAACGCAAGATATCTCTAGGGGAGAGAGTGTGTGTGAGCGACATACAAGAGAGTGGTGGAGAGATATGAGACCCTGGGAGACAGAGTTTGTGTTTGTGTGTGAGAAAGAGATATTTAAGAGGAAGAGTCGTAGCTTCTCATATCTAAGGAGCGAAAGACATCTCTGTGTGAGGGGGGGTGTGCGAGTGGCACACAGGGGAATAGTAGAGAGAAATGAGACCCCGGGAGTCGAAGTTTGTGTTTGTGTGAGAGAAAGAGATTTCACATGGAGAATCATAGTTAGAGACACATAGCAGGGAGCGAGATATACTTAGAGAGAGATAGAGTGATGAAGGTCGAGGGAGAGAGTACCGTCAGTGAGTTGCGAAGATAAAAGATCATTGTCGACACACATGTAGCACGAGAGATACCCGAGAGACGGTGAACACATATAGGGCTAGAGAGATACTCCTATATAAGCATGAGTGATAGCTATATGAGACGAATATCTGGATTAAAGGGGATTGAAATATTTAAACTGGAGATCACGACATCGATAATATCATAACGCAAATTGGTGTATGAAACATGCATATTCATTTGAATTTGGGGACACGTGTAATGTTATATAGTTTATCAATATTCGTGATCCATAGATTCTTTAATTAGAGACAATGCATGATTTATATGCAATTAATGTCTAAACGGGATTACACTATATGTTGCATGTGTGAAACACATTATACATGTTTGAGAAGTAAAAAAACCCGCATGAAACACACATTAATTGGAGACACTTAGCGAGGAAAGCATACATAGGATTTCAACATAAAGCGGTTTCAAAAATTTGGAAATCCAAATTAAGATGGATACAGCCTTATGAATCCGAGATCATGCCATTTGTAAACCATATTTATGTATTAAGGGTGTTGTGCTTTTGAAAGTATCACTACTAGGGAAAAGCCTATACACAGAGGTATAGCAGTAGCGCTGGTTAAAATAGGGCGCTACTGCTACTTTGTAGTACCGCGTTCCAGGAAAGCATGCTATAGCTACAACTATAGTAGTAGCGCATGTGCAACAAAAAGCGCTACCACTATAAATCCCACCATGTTGGCGGTAGGCTAGGAAAAGTAGTAGCGGTTCTGCACGAAGCGCGCTACCACTATGGTCGTTGTTGCAGCGCGTTTCCTGCGAACAACACTACTGCTAAGAAAGAAAAGAAAAATGAAAAAAATAGAAAAGTGGAAATGAAAGAAGTAGGAAACAGAGAAATGAAAAAAAGAAAATGTAAGGATAAACAAAAGAAATACTGCTTCCTATAGCAGTAGCGTTTTTTTCTGAAACGCGCTATAGCTGACTTAGCTATAGCGCATTTCCTTAAGAGCGCTATTGCTAGTTCGACTTAACCACCCGCGGGCTCAAAATTTTGCTAAGTCCTCATTTCCCCCCTGTTCCCCTAACTCCTCTGTCGCCGCTCGAGTTCGAGCCTGCCCTCACCGCCGCCGCCCGAGGCGGCCCTCAACCTCACCGCCGCCGCCCGCCGCCGCTCTCGACCTCACCGTCGCCGCCCTTGACCTCACCGCCGCCGCCCTCGACCTCACCGCCGCCGCCTGAGCCCGCCCAGGACCGCTGCCACCCGATCCCGAGCCCGCCCTCACCGCCCCTACCTCCGTCGCCGAGCACCTCCCCGCCACCGTCTCTCCCCTCTCTGTAAGCCCCCTACCCCTCCCCCACCCCCTCTCTCTCTGCTTAGTTAGTAGATGTATTTTAGTAGTAGTAGATGTTAATTTAGGGTTCATAGATAATGATTTTTAGTAGTAGTAGATGTTAATTAGTAGTAGTGATGGTACTAGTTAACTAGGGCAGTATGGTTAATTGTAGATGTTTTTTACAGTATAATGTAGTTTTTTTTACTGTTTTTAGTAAGTGTTTAAAATAATAAGTAAGTAAATTAATAAACTAGTTGAACTAGTTTAGTTTTAGTTGAACTAGTTTAGTAAGTAAATTAATAAACTAGTTGAACTAGTTGAATTAATAGAACTAATGTATTTTTAGTAAGAAAATTAATATAAATAGTTGAACTAGTTTATTTTTAGAAAGAACTAGTTTTTTTATTTATAGTAAGTTTATATTTAGTAAGAACTAGTTGAACATGTCATATTTGTTGTTATTTTTTTAGTTTAAGCAATTATTCGGGATGTATTAGTGATAACTTATAGGGTTTTTATTTTTGCAGAAATCAAGGAGCCCCTCCATCAGCCCCGCCGTCGTCCCCGTCACCGACCCCCTCCGAGCTCGAGGTGAGACCAGCCAAATCTCTATGTCAATATGAGTCCTATAAGATATGATGTAGATAAAAACATGTATATCTTGTGTTGCTCAAATAGGATATGTGGTTGCCCAAGTGGCCGGTCATGTTCAGGTTACACCTCTGAGTGGCCTATGTTTTGCCGGAGTGTTGATTAATTTCCGTTCCGGCAAATTTCAGGTGCTCGATATGTCCTTTTTTAGCAAAGGTCATGCCGGATTTTTCCGTGAAGTCTGGCATGACTTGTGCTAGAATATGTAGGAAATATCGAGTGGCCTGGATTTTCTCGAAAAATAATTAAACGACATTTCGACAGACCGATAGTCAATCCGTGATGAATAATATTGATCTAATTTAGGTTTTAAGTACATATATTTAATTGTACAAGTTTAATCTTTGAATTATGAACGTAGGAAATGTCGTACTCAGACGACGAAAGTCTCCCGGGGGAGTGCAGCTGGTGCCACGACGATCGAGGTCTGTGCGACAAGCCTCACCTGGACGAAGATCGATGCTTCAGCATTAAGCTCGAGGAGACCTTCGATGTTGAAACGGTACGCAACAACGACAAGTGTTTTTTTCGTAATTAAGCACGACTTCAACTATTTCAACGTCTAATTTTCATCTTTTACAATTCGACTAGCTTATCCCATGCCATGCAAGACGCTATGTCTTGGAGAGGATGGGTTTTGAAGACCATGAAAATTTTGAAACAAAGAAAATACACCTAAGGACCCATCATGATATGGATTTTGAAGTAAATCTGCACAATTCTCAGAGCGTAACCCATTTTGGTTGCCAAAATTGGGAAGCACTTTGCAAGATGTATGGTTTTTATGAGGATATGATTGTCACCATGGATCTTGGTGATCCTGACATCGAGCAAGACAATATGGACATTTGGGTCCTTGTTGATACGCTTCCGATTCTACCGCTATGTGAGTTTCTCAAACATAGTTATTAACTAATTTATATTGTTTATTTCAAAATAGTTGACAACTTAATTCCATTGACAGCTTATTTTCATTCTTCAAAGAATTTGCGGAAGATGGTAGACAAAACCCACTATACTGATGGCTCCGAATTAACTTATAAGGAGAAAAATCATCTGATCGCATTTTGTACTGATCTTGAGAATTACAATACCTATTATCGAACTCCAAATTATGGTGAATACGTGCCACTAGTGCACGTGTTGAACCACGGTAACTTCTATGGAGATACCCTGGTAAGATTTTTTACTATTACGACATCCGTGCATCTTTTGCATACTTCTAAAACTAGTACATCATTGCTAACTATGAAGTTATTACTATGTTTTTCAACAGAAAATCCCGATGGATTGTGTGCCTCATCTGATGTATCAGAATGGTCACCTTGATGTTCTGAACATACAGCCAGGTCATCCTACGGATCTCACCTGTGCATATCGGATTTCTAAAACCGGTGAACACATGCTAATCAAAGAATGGAAAAAATGTTTTGACAGTCGTAAGGAGGTTCTTGGAAGCAACATTAAGAGAAAGGCAAGAATTGGAGACATGATAATCTCCATTCTCCATAATGGAGAGTCAGGGGCTATCTTGTTTTTTGCTATTTTACCTTAGAGAATATAGTAGGTCCTAAGAGAATGTAGTAGGTCCTATGAGGTACAATATGTTTATTATGTGGTACAATGTGTTAGAGTTGATGATGAGGAGTAGTTGTGATTATGACTAGTGACCAACTTGCTATGTGATGTCTCATTCATGAAAACGATGATCATGAGGAGGTTTTATATGACAATGATGTATTATGATGATAACTTGTTAATGATATGATGATGATATTTATTATATTATTGGGTGACCGCAGATTAGTTCCAAGTGGATGTCCATCCACTTGAAACTAGTCCATGGTTCTTTCACCCTATGATGTAATAACTCATTATGATGTAAAAACAATCTCTAAATTGCTGCTGTATGAAAACTTGTATAAAGGTGTATGAATACAACATGAAATAAAAGTAAAATACGGAATAATAGTAGTAGCGCGGGCTGAGAGAAGCGCTACTAGTAATTACAAGTAGCGCTCTTTGATGAAAGCGCTACTACTAAGTCGATATAGTAGTAGCGTGGGTTAAAAGACGCTACTGCTAACCTTTAGCTGTAGCGCCTTACTAGTAGCGCGGTACCCAGCGCTACTGATAGGCATTATACCCGCGCTACTGCTAGGGTTTTCCCTAGTAGTGTATATATATATAAAAAATGATGTATATAGAATTTTATTCCAATCGCAAATGGATCCTGCCCAAACAAAAATAGAATACAAACTGGATTCAAATTGAGTTGGCACGGTAAACGTGCACCTTGCTTCACAAAAATTTGAACAAAGCGGGGAAAGTCGCAGTAACACGCAAAGCCTATCGGCTCGATTTCTATAGGTTTGATAGGGGTAGGTTTGTAATTTCACTCAAACATGACATAACCGCCTCTCACCCAGATTCATGCACGGTGGGCGCCAAAACACAGTGTCTCCTCGGCCGAAATCGACTCCCTCCATGATTCATACACGGTGGGCGCCAAAAACAAACTCTCATCGGCAAATATTCGGTGTATGCGAGATTACCATCCTATCCCCAACTAACTAATATTGCTGTGATGTAGGAAATTTTAAACGGGGGCTAAGTTTGTTAATTTCCTCACATTTGAGACAAGTGTGCCCTGAAGACATGGTTCCCCCTTCCTCTCTCCCTCCATTTCCCCATTCGTACTCCGTGGGCGCCAAAACACCCTCTCCACCCCAGCCTCCTCCGTCCGCCACCCCATCCACCGCCGTCCTCCTCCACCATGCCGGAGCTGATACCCCGATGCCGTCGGCCATTACAAGAGATCGACCTCTCTCATCCACGACTTCGGACCGGGATCCTTGCATCCCGTCCTCTCGCTTCATCCCCGCCGTTGTCCACCTTGGCGGCGCCGCTCCTACGACTGTCTCATCCATCGCGCCCCGCTGTCGGGGTCAAAATCGGCGGATCTCGGGTAGGGGGTCCCGAACTATGCATCTGAGGTCGATGGTAACAGGAGACAGGGGACAGGATGTTTACCCAGATTCGGGCCCTCTATATGGAGGTAATACCCTACTTCCTGCTTGATTGATCTTGATGAATATGAGTATTACAAGAGCTAATCTACCACGAGATCGCAATGGCTAAAACCGTAGAAGTCTAGCCTGTATGATTATGATTATTCCTCTATGAACTAAGCCCTCCGATTTATATAGACACCAAAGGGGACTAGGGTTATATAAAGTCGGTTATAGAGAAAGGAATCTTCATATCGGACGCCAAGCTTGCCTTCCACGCCAAGGAGAGTCCCATCCGGACACGGGAGAGAGTCTTCGGTCTTGTATCTTCACAGCCCATCAGTCCGGCCCACATCCAACAGGCCGGACGCCCGAGGACCCCTTAGTCAAGGACTCCCTCAGTAGCCCCTGAACCAGGCTTTCAATGACGATGTGTCCGGCGCGCAGATTGTCTTCGGCATTGCAAGGCGGGTTCCTCCTCCGATGAGTTCAAAGAGCTGTATTCGGCATTTCATTTAATGTCATACCCGTCGGCTTCTGTGCATCCATTGCTTTAGCTTCCACGTGTCAAGCGAATACGAGAGGTCAGGGTATATTTGGCATATAACACCCCGGCCATGTAAGAAAAGCGTCTATTTAAAGGGATTGGATCTCAGATCCGTTCCACATCACGCGGAAAATCCTCAAAGCTTGCTAGGAGAGACCACTCCAACATGGCTAGCACTCCCAGTTCTTCCACCCGTCCCCACGGCCCTGAAAAAGGCGATTGGGAGAGATGTTCCGTATCCCATGGTCAGCTAGTGAAGCTGCAAACACAAGGATTTCTTCCCCCGTGGATCTAGTCCCCGTTCGAGCAGGATTGACTTCCTTCAACGGCAGGGCTCAGGCTGAGAATTTCCCCAATCCATCTAGGGGGAACGAGTGTGCTTCGTTCCCTACCTGCTAAGAGGCGTCGGATTTCCAATCCATCCGTTCCTCCGAGGACTTCTGGAGTATTATGGCCTTCAACTTCACAATTTCACCCCTGCTTCCATTCTGCACATCGCGGGTTACGTCGCTCTTTGTGAGCTATTCCTGGGTTGCGAGGCCCATTTTGAATTGTGGAGGAAGCTATTCTTCCTCGTCCCTCGTAACCAAGAGGGATCAATATTTGAAGTGGGCGGAGCCGAGGTATAGCGCATCGCCGGGACCGGATACCTGTCCGGCACACCGAAGAAGGCATCCGAAGAGTGGCCTTCCGAATGGTTCTATATTGAGGACGTTGCCCTTCCTGGCCCAGTCCGAATGGGTCTTCCCGAATTTAGAAGTGTTTCGTTGAAGAAACGCCACAGCTGGCGCCCTCGGAGCCTTGAGGAGGAAGATAGTGCGGAAGTCCGTCAACTGATGAGCAAGATAAAGACGCTTGCCCAGTCCGGATTATCGATAGTCGAGGTAATGGCGACTTCCATAGTGCGAGGGGTTCAGCACTCCAATACAGAGGGCTTCCCATGTGGCAATATAATGGGGAAGATGACGCCTCCTGCTGCGGCCGGAAGGGTCCGGACACCCCCGCTGCTTTGGCCAAGATACTGGCCAAACTATTCAAAGGGGAGGAAGAGGAATTCATTCGGATTAAGCGTAGAGACGGATTTTCCATGTACAGTCCTCCGAGCTGGGTGAGTTCCAATCCCACTGCTCTACTCATTCTACTCCCTGAGTCACTTTTAATGATCATTACTCCATCCATTTGTAACAGGAATGGCGAAAGATCACCGAGGGGCTACACTACCCCGCCCCACAGCCAGAGAACCACAACCGGGACCTTGACCCCAGATTCGAAGAGGATTCGGACATATGTGTGGAGCTCGAGGATGGGGTGTTCTACCAGGCGAGCTATGATGGCACGGAAGTGGCCATCACCGCCGACTATCCCGGTCTTCTCCCTGCCTCGCAAGTAATTAATCAGGAGACATTTCCTTCAAAAGAGCTTTCTCATTCTACCTCACCCACCGCACTGTCTCGTGCTCGAAAGGGGAGGCGTTCGGCACGCCATGCTACACCAGAAGCAACTTCAAAGAGGGCGGCGCCCAAGCCGGGCAATCCTTCGAAGAGGAAGGCAAACGAAGACACGACTGAGCCCTCATCAAGGAGGTATGGCCTTGTAAATATGCCCCTTGGCGGTTATACCCAACTGTGATATTATCCACTTGCGCCTTATCAGGGAAAGTGTTCGCCGGACTATGTCCGGGGATGCTGCCGGTGACACTCCCTATAGCCAGGTTCGAGACCCTACCGCAAAGTTGGGGGCTGAGATGGGAGTGAAGCCGGATTGTCCTTTAGCAGAGGATTCGGATGATGTATCCGTCACAAACTCGGAAGTGGAGAGCGCCTTGAATCATCGGCGCCGGAGGGCCATTCTACGCGACCCCGACTTTACAAAAGAGGCATTCAATGCCTTTAGCTCGGCTGATGCATACATCCGAGCTGCTCGAGACGGGCTTAACAGAGCCACAGACCAGCATTTGAAAGATATGCGGGTATGTTTACATTGTCAAAATATGATAATTATATACCAGTAGCTCCCGAGACTTGAAGCAGTTAAGCCAACTGATTTAAGGATCATTGTATAACCAGGTGCTTACTGAGAAGAACAACCTATTGTCTCAAGAACTGGAAAAGTGTCGGACCGAGCTGAATGCTGCTATCGTCCAACTGGAACAATCCAAGAAGGCATCATCTGGTAATATTCCCCTCCATCGAGAAAATATAATTATATACCAGTAATGCTAATAGTGTTGCATATCTCATGATCGTCAGATAAACTAAAGGAGGCACTGGAAGTCGCGCAAGTGGGTGAACAAGAAGCCAAAAAGCAACGGGCCGCGGGCGAATGTATACTGACACGGGTCAGGGAGGAGAAAAACAAAATCCAAGATACCAATACCCAGCTGGGCGAAGAACTGAAAGATGTCCGGGCCTAGCTGGCTGACTCCGTGAAGGAAAATAAGAGGCTGCGAGGCGGTATATTTAGTACATGTTCAAACATTCCTTCGTGTAATTTAATGAGGAAAGGAACTGACAGAGTTGTATCTGTAGGTATGCTGACTAGCCGTCCCGAGGAGGAGATGTCCGGATCTTTGGGTGATCAGCTACAAGAGCTGTCGCAAATGCACGAGCAAGCTTGGTAGGCGATGCAAAGTGTTGCCAAGGCCTTATGGCCATCCGCCTCCCCTCCAAGAAGTATGGAGGATATTGTACAGCTATTCAAGGGAGCACGGCGGTGTTTCCGATTATGGAAGATATCGGCCTGCCGGGAAGGTGTGCGAGAGGCCTGGGCCATGGTGAAAACACGGTATACCAAGCTTGATCCAAATCATATGGCCCGGGTCGGACCTCTAGGGTCAGATGGGAAAGAAATTCCCGTTAATTTGGTATATGACCAAGTAGAAGTAGCCGCCAAATATTCCCAACAGGATTGTAAGTTAGACAGCCTGTTAGACGGTATAGAGGAGGAAATTTATGAGTCCAAGTGACTATGTACTTTCCTTGACATATTTGTCCCTAGCCGGATTGTAAAACGATTGTCATGGCAGACCTTTTCGCTTCAACCTCTGGACCCGAAGGTGCGGAGTGTTTCTGAATACCTGAGCGGCAAAATAGACCGGGGTATGCATGGAAACCAGACGTAGGGGTCATAGTTGCTTGAACAGACAAGTTGTATCCGACTAGCTATGTTATATTACATTGTGATTGTAAGAAACATCCTCCAGAGAGAATAGTTCCATTAAGGGTTCCTTTCTCTGGGTGTACATGCGTTAATGTGCATGTCCGAACTGTGATTGAAGATATCACAGCATACGTAACATCTGGGGGTTCAAATTGTAATAAGCAAAAAAACATCTTTAGTCTGCCGACCAAATATTCCCTTAAGAATGCTAGCTTTCGGCTTCACCCAGTCTGAGGTACACATCCGGATGACCCGGCAGTAACAATCGCAGAGGTGCTCCCTTTATGCCCTAGCCGAACAAACGGGAATGTAGGGCATAAGCACAAGAGCCAGGCAACCCAGCTTGGCCAAAACTTAAGTCATATCGATGCATATAATGGCGAAGAAAAGGTACATATGGGGAAAAGACACATATGCGATGAGCTTGATGCTCGAAAAACGATAATAGCAAGCTTCTGTACGAGAAGCCCCCAGGTGTAATGGACGTACATATTTAAGGATGTGTATGTCATAGGTGCGCGGTTTAACCGCACAAGAGCTTAAAGCTAAAAATAATAATAAGAAAAAAAACAAAAGAGAGGAAAAAGCAATGGAAACAAAAGGTAGGAGGAGACGAACGAAGAGTTTGGTGCTAGGCATAGAATCTTTGGAGTCTGGCCACGTTCCATGGATTCGGCTCTAGGCGATTGTCTGATGTATCACGCAGGCGGTACGTTCCTCCAGTGAGAACTTCGTCAATGATGAAGGGACCCTCCCACTTGGGCTTGAATTTGTCCTTTTCTTCTCCGGCAAGCGCAGAACAAGTTCGCCAACATTATAACTTTTGGCCCACACTTCTCTGCTTTGATACCTGCGAGCCTGCTGTTGATAAAATGTGGAACGGGTTTTTGCAACATCGCGCTCCTCCTCCAGGGCATCTAAGTTGTCCTGCCGATCAAGCTCGACCTCTCTCTCTTCGTACATGCGCACTCGAAGTGAGTCATGAATAATGTCACAGGGTAAAACAACCTCTGCGCCGTACACCATGAAAAAGGGTGTATATTCGGTAGTGTGATTGGACGTGGTCCGCAGCCCCCAGAGTACGGAGTCGAGCTCCTCAACCCAGTGCTTGTCTGATTCTTTCAAAGACCGCACTAGTCTAGGCTTGATACCGCTCATAATAAGACCATTGGCTCGTTCGACTTGACCGTTTGTTTGCGGGTGATAGACGGAGGCGTAATCGAGCTTAATGCCCAGATTAGCCCACCAGTTTTTCACCTCATCGGCTGTGAAATTGGAGTTGTTATCAGTGATGATGCTGTGTGGGACACCATAATGGTGCACAACGCCGGATATAAAGTCTATCACAGGTCCAGCTTCGGCCGTTTTAACTGGTTTGGCCTCTATCCACTTAGTGAATTTATCCACCATGACCAGCATATATTTTTTCTTGTGGCTTCCTCCTTTAAGGGGTCCAACCATATCAAGCCCCCAGACCGCAAAAGGCCAAGTGATGGGGATTGTTTGTAGAGCGGTGGGTGGCATATGGCTCTGGTTGGCGAAAAGCTGGCATCCGACGCAACGTTGGACAAGGTCCTGTGCATCTGCTCGGGCCGTCGGCCAATAGAAACCTGTACGGAAGGCCTTACTTACAAGGGCCCGAGCCGCGGCGTGGTGACCGCCGAGACCGACATGAATTTCAGCCAAGAGTTGCCGTCCCTCCTCTTCGGAGATACACCTTTGGAGTACTCCGGTGGCGCTTTTCTTGTAGAGCTCTCCGTCATGAACCTTGTAGGCTTTCGAGCGTCGAACAATGCGACAAGCCTCATTCTGATCCTCAGGGAGTTCTCACCTATTAAGGTAGGCCAGGAATGGTTCGGTCCATGGGGCAATGACTGCCATGATAAGATGGGCCGACGGTGTTATTTTGGTGGCTGAGCCCTCGATGATATCGGTGTGTTCGGAATCTGGGGTTATGGTCGGATCCAGACTGATGTTGCCGCTCTCCCCTTGCCACACCATGGATGGCTTAAAATGCCTTTCCAGGAAGATGTTAGGTGGGACGGGGTCACGCTTGGCGCCGATGCGAGCAAGGACATCCGCCACTTGATTACTTTCTTGAGCCACATGATGAAACTCGAGCCCCTCGAACCGAGCCGACATTTCGAGAACGGCGTTACGATCAGCCGCCATCTTTGGATCTTTCGCATCGAAATCTCCATTTATTTGAGATATTGTGAGATTTCAATCCCCGCGCACTTCCAGGCGTTGTATGCCCATGGAGACAGCCATCCGAAGACCATGCAACAAGGCCTCGTATTCGGCTGCATTGTTGGAGTCTGTGTATAAAATTTGGAGTACGTACTGAACTACATCTCCAGTGGGGAACATTAAGACAACGCCCGCTCCTAAGCCCGCCAGCATTTTGGAGCCATCGAAGTGCATAACCCAGTTGGAATATGTGCCGTACTCTTTAGGGAGTTCGGCCTCTGTCCATTCGGCGACGAAGTTGGCCAGTACTTGGGATTTGATGGCCCGGTGCGGTTTGTATGTTATGTCGAATGGAAGGAGCTCAATGGCCCACTTAGCAATCCGGCCTATCGCATCGCGGTTGCTTATTATGTCATTGAGTGGTACTTCGGAGGCCACCGTGATTGAACACTCTTGAAAGTAGTGTCGTTACTTCCGGGATGCCATGAAGACGGCGTATGCTATTTTTTGGTAATGAGGGTACCGGGGTTTGCATGGTGTGAGGATAGTGGATACATAGTATACCGGTTTCTGGAGTGGGAACTTGTGTCCGTCCTGCTCTCGCTCGACGACGAGCATGGCACTCACCACCTGGTGTGTTGCCGATATGTATAATAACATGGGTTCGCCGATGTTCGGTGCGGCCAGGATTGGGTTGCTCTCTAAAAGGGCCTTTATTTCTTCTAGTCCGGCCGTTGCCGCACCGTCCACTCAAAGTGGTCGGTGCGTCAGAGAAGTCGATAAAGTGGCAGTGCTTTTTCTACTAATCTGGAGATAAAGCGGCTTAAAGCTGCCACACATCCAGCTAGTTTTTGGACCCATTTAAGGTCGGTTGGTATAGCCAATTGTGACAAAGCCCGGATTTTTGCTGGATTGGCCTCAATTCCTCTATTGGAAACGATGAAGCCCAGCAGTTTTCCGGCGGGAACGCCGAAAACACACTTTTCCGGATTGAGCTTGATGTCATATGTACGGAGGTTGTCGAATGTGAGACGTAAGTCGTCTATTAGCGACTCGAGGTGCCTACTCTTGATGACTACGTCATCCACATATGCTTCAACTGTCTTGCCAATTTGTTTCTCCAGACATGTTTGGATCAACATTGGTAGGTGGCGCCAATGTTTTTGAGCCCGAAAGGCATAGTGTTGAAGCAAAAACACCCGTATGGGGTAATGAATGCCGTTGCAGCTTGATCAGACTCCTTCATCTTGATTTGATGGTATCCGGAGTATGCGTCTAGGGAACACAGTTAGTCGTGTCCTGCGGTTGCATCAATAACCTGATCGATACGAGGGAGGGGGAAGGGATCCTTAGGGCAGGCCTTGTTGAGGTCTTTGAAATCGACGCATAGGCGTCAGGATTTGTCCTTCTTTGGTACCATCACCAGGTTTGCTAACCAGTCCGGGTGTTTTATTTCTCTCATGAATCCAGCTTCGAGTAACTTGGCTAGCTCTTCTCCCATAGCTTGTCGTTTGGGTTCGTAAAAACGCCGCAGTGCTTGCTTGACCAGTTTATATCCCTTTAATATATTGAGGCTGTGTTCGGCCAACCTGCATGAGATTCTTGGCATATCAGAAGGGTGCCAGGCAAATATGTCCCAGTTCTCGCGCAGGAACTCTCGTAGCGCGGCGTCGACCGTTGGGTCGAGTTGTGCTCCGATGGATGCTATCTTCTTGGGGTCCGTCGGGTGGACTTGAAATTTGACTATTTCATCTGCTGGTTTAAAGGAGTTGGATTTGGGTCGCTTGTCCAGGATTACGTCATCCCTATCCACAGTGGAGCGTAGCGCGGTTAGCTCTTTGGCCGCGAGGGCTTTAGACAATGCCTCGAGGGCCAGGGATGCGGTTTTATTTTCGGCACGGAGTGCTATGTCCGGATCACTGGCAAGAGTGATTAAACCATTGGGCCCGGGCATCTTGAGCTTCATGTACCCGTAGTGAGGTATAGCTTGGAAGCGTGTAAATGCATCTCGCTCCAATAGGGCGTGATATCCACTGTTGAAAGGGGCCACTTGGAAGGTTATTTCTTCGGACCGATAATTCTCCGGCGTGCCAAATACCACATCGAGTGTGATTTTTCCTACGCATCGCGCCTCCCGACTGGGAATAATTCCTCGGAAGGTTGTGCTACTTTGCTCGATGCGGCTCCTGTCTATTTTCATTTTGTTGAGTGTGACCCCGTAGATGAGGTTTAATCCGCTGCGGCCGTCCATGAGAACTTTGGTAGGCCAAAATCTGTCCACAATTGGACTGAGGACCAAGGCGGCTGGTGCCCGGACTGTCCTGAATTTTGGTTCGTCACCGGCATTGAAAGTTATGGCCGTGTCGTTCCAGGGGTTTATTGCTGCGACTTGGCAGACTTCTGCAAGGTCGCGGAGTGCGCTTTTGCGCTGATTTTTTGAAGCGAAAGTCTTGAAGACCATCAATACTCTGAGGTCGTCGTCTTCCGGGGGGTGTTGTTCTGGGGTATTTTTGGTGAGGAGATCCTCGCCGCTCTTGGCCACTTGCTGGAGTATCGAACATGCTCTAAGGCTATGGGTTGGTGTGGTATCTGGTGTTGTATGTATTTTGCATGGCCTATCGAGCCATCCCTCTAGAACGGTTCCGTGCCCCGTAATGGGCTTAGATTTCTTTACTATTGGGTCGGGCGCCCCACGAGGGTGCGTCCTTTTTGCCCGGACGAGGGGCTGAGTTAAAACCGGTGGTTCCCAGCGAGCTGCTTGAGTTTTCCAGGCGCTTTCCATTGCGCAGTACTTCTGTACTATGGTCACCAAGTCAGCAAAGTGTAATACGCGACGGTGGTTGATGGCGTCGAGGATTCCTTCGTCCGTGCAATTGTTGCAGAATACTGAGGTCGCGTCTTCGTCACGACAATTTTTAATCTTGTCTTTGACAAGGAGGAATCTGGCCCAAAAGTGATGGACCGTTTCCTGAGACTGCTGTCGTATGTACATAAGATCGCGTATAGCTGGGTGGGTGGGTGGATTTAAATCTGAACCCTGACCCGATTTGGGATCCGGTGTTTGAAAATCTTCCGAACTTAATGGTTCGGGCTCCGGGATATCAACTGGTGTTTTAGGCCCGCCGTCCAATTCTAAGTTCGGAGGGCAGGGCACGTTGTCCCGCGGACAGGTATCCGGATTCTCGAGCTCAGAAATCCGAACATAGTTCATCCTCAATATAGAGGAAGAGTTATTGTTTTGCTCCTCTACTACTGCTATCTGATGGGTGATCGGCGGAGATTTGATTTCTCTTTGGTCGGGTTTAAGCCCAATCCAATCGTAGTCTGTAGCGACCCCCAAGGCGGCGATGCGATCTAGGAGTTCGTTTATAGACGACAACTCCGTCGGATTCATCCGTTTGGAGTATTCGGAGTCTACAGGCGATTTTCGATGACTCGAGTCATCGTCGGCTAAACGGCTGAACGAGCGGTCATGGTAAAGCCGCCAAGGCGAAGGGTTTGGCCTGGGGACAAGGCTCCTCTGGAGGTGATATTATCCTTGACGACAAGGTGAGCTATCAATCCTGTCTTCGACGTCACAGTAGAACTCTCAATGAAAGCACCAATGTCGGTGTCAAAACCGGCGGATCTCGGGTAGGGGGTCCCGAACTATGCGTCTGAGGTCGATGGTAACAGGAGACAGGGGACACGATGTTTACCTAGGTTCGGACCCTCTCTATGGAGGTAATACCCTAGTTCCTGCTTGATTGATCTTGATGAATATGAGTATTACAAGAGCTGATCTACCACGAGATCGTAATGGCTAAAACGCTAGAAGTCTAGCCTGTATGATTATGATTATTCCTCTATGAACTAAGCCCTCCGGTTTATATAGACACCGGAGGGGACAAGGGTTATACAAAGTCGGTTACAGAGAAAGGAATCTTCATATCGGACGCCAAGCTTGCCTTCCACGCCAAGGAGAGTCCCATTCGGACACGGGAGAGAGTCTTCGGTCTTGTATCTTCACAGCCCATCAGTCCGGCCCACGCCCAACAGGCCGGACGCCCGAGGACCCCTTAGTCCAGGACTCCCTCACCCGCCACCACCGTCTATCCTCCTAGATCTTCTTCCACGCCGCCGACAGCCATCGCTACAAAAGCACTGTCAAATTCTCAGCAGATGCATACACGGCGTCGCACCAGAGGCGGTACTCTTTCGTATCTGCTCAACTTATTTATTGCAGCAAGAAAATAGATCGCCACTGCTTTACTCTGATTTCTTGTCCATCACTTACTTGCTAGTTGAAAGCAAACATTGGTTGCGAAGTTGCCTTTGTCCAGTTTGCACCTTCAGATCCGCCATGGCATGCTCAACACTATACTCGCAATGCTTATGGTTTTCCCCCTTTATATTCCACACTAGTTAATGACAGTAGACTAAATTTCAAAATTGGGTCAGTCGATTTTTGAGAGCTCGCTGGAGTTCTCCGGTGCGAAGGAAGGGGCTCGGGTGGGGACGGTGGTTGTGGGGGGCGGTGGTGGGGCCTCGCCGAACGAAGAAAACTTGACGCAGGTGGGGGCGGGGGTGGGGTGGGGGTGGCGGAGGAACACAAGCGATGGGGGCCGGTGGTTCGACCGGTGGCCCGTGAAGTGTTCTGTATGGGAAGAATCAGAGACGAGGAAGAAGAAGGGTTAGGAGACGTAGGATCTTCATCCAACCACCCGAAATGGTTGACTGACCCAAATGACAAAAGTCACGCGACTTGCATGCAGACATGCAGAATATGCTTCCTCTTCTGTTCTTTAACATGTTCCTCTTCTGTTCTTCTTTAGTAAGCACAGTATGTTCCTTGTCAGGAAGGGGAGCAGGGACATCGGCAGTCGACACCTCTATTGGGCGGGTTCTGCTAAATGATTTCGCACTTCGAGTTGGTCTGCCATAATACCCCGGAAATGGTGGGAGCCGCGCGGTCTTTGACAGGCTAAACTGATAGTAACAGTTGTGCGCCTTCAGATGAATAGAGCTGGCCTGTAGGTGATCGATAGGCTGCATATTAGCAGCGGCAAAACCCTATGTTTTCCAGCCAGTTCCGCTTTCGCGATTTATTTATGGTGTACCTGTATTATCTACACTACGATCTGCCTACTGGCTCTGCACTCTCGTTATCATGGTTTGGCAATAAACTTTCTATACGGTATATTATGAACCTATCGTCTGCCAACTATCCTTACATCTGGGGCCCCCAACAGGGAGCTTATTTTTTGTGTAGTTGTGCCAGATTATATTAATCTACTGACCATATTATAGCACACATGGGCTCTCTCATCAGAATCCAGTGATAGCACACAAGGGTTTACAGGGAGCCTCTATTATATTACAATATCCTCTGCATTACAAAGATAATCTCACTACTATTTGTGTTTTCATGCTTTACAGATATTGTATGTAACCACAGTGAATATAAGAATGCGCACATCAGAAGAATATTGCGGAACAGTTCAATGGGTAACAAACTTGGCATCAAGGGATTGAGGTCCATTGTGGATGCAATGAAACCCACATGCTCCCAAGCTATAGATTCGTATTCAGAATATGATCCTAATGACTATTCTGAGCTCAAGGAGTCAAAGGCAGATGGCCTATCCTATTCACCCAATAAGGTGCCTGTTCTAATTTGGCAAGGTTTTATTAGTTGCACATATCTTGCATAAGCTGTCTTGCATTTCTTTTGCTTCGTTGCACCGCCATCTACTTAGTTTACTCATGATATATGTGAAGATGCCATGCCCATCCATTATCAATACCTATTCCATTTGTCGTCATACCATGTTTTACCATTCAAATGCTGTTCTTATGTTTCAGACATCCAAAAGGAAGAGGGTGATTGCAGAACCTGAAGGAGTACAAGCAAAGTCCTTGAAAAAGGTGGTGCTACCAGAGAAATCACATAGCACCCGACGTATATTGGCGATCGAACCAGCGCCGCAAAACCTAGGATATCGCAACTATGTTGGTCGCTGCTTTGCTCTTGTGAGTACCTATTGTCCTATCGCTGTCCTTACATTCATACCTGGTGGATTATGTGACATCATTGTGCATTATGGCTTGCTTATCCACTGTTCGCTCCAAATTATCAGATCTATATTAATGCTTAAATTAATGTAGAATAAACCCAATGCCTATGAAGAAATTTAGTTCTGCATTGTTCTTGTAAGTATCTGTTGTCCTTCATCATTGTACTTATATTTGTCAGCTAGTTCCTCATGTACACTTTGCAGCTTATTTTCCCTTGTCCTCCATTTTTCTACACATCAGATCTACATTTACTCTTGCCAAAATATTGAATTAAACCAATGTTATTGAAGAAGTTTAGCTCCGCATTGCACTTGTCAGTGCCTTCTGCCTGTATGCTCTATTTACATTTGTACTCTGCATCTTAAGTTAAATAATCGCCATTTGTTCCTATATTTTTGCATCTATATTTACTCTTAACAAAATGTAGAATAAAGGCAATACTCTTGAAGAAGAGTGTGCGGTAAACTTCTTGAATTGCCCCCCATCAATATGGACAAGGCCTTTATAGAGCCTGTCTTCACTACTAATGTAAGTTTGTCCTCCTCGAACCTTCAAACTTTGTTGTTTATATTTGGATAGCTATGAGTGCAAATGTTGTTTATTTTTGCATCAAATTGCTTGTTCAAAGTTTATAAAGTAGAAGTACATAAACATAAGTTTGTCCTTCTCAATTTCAGTCTTTAGTTGTACAATCTAGTTCCTTATTTGTACCATGTAAATAAACTAAACATAGCAAGTTATCTTCTTTAGCACTATGTGTATGCTTGTGTTCTTGATCTGTAATCCAGTGGTGTGGTGAGACTACCAACAATAGGACAATGTCATATCCTGCTATGTCTCAACTATGAACAATGCCATATTATATTAATGTTATTTAAATCGTGTCTATTTATTTACCAATCTGAAATGGTATAAATTGATAGTGCACTCACCATTCATGATTATACGTTGTTTAGAACTACATCTATGCTTGTGTTCTTGATCTGTCATCCAGTGGTCTGGTGAAGCTGGCCGCTCCTACACAATGCCATTTCCTGCCGTCTTAACTATGAACAACGCCTATTATGTTAATGCTATTTTAAACCGTGTGTCTTTATTTTTGACAAAGAAATGAGATGAATTGACAGCGCTGATGCTTATACGTGCAAAACCTGTTATCTACCTACTTTTTTCTCTTTCATGGTGACTGAGGGAGTCCGGGACTAAGGGGTCCTCGGGCGTCTGACCTGTTAAACATGGACCGGACTAATGGGCTGTGAAGATACGGGACCAAAGACTCTCTCCCGTGTCCGGATAGGACTCTCCTTGGCGTAGAAGGCAAGCTTGGCGACCAAATATGAAGATTCCTTTCTCTGTAACCGACTTTGTACAACCCTAGTCCCCTCCGGTGTCTATATAAACTGGAGGGCTTAGTCCAGAAACAGATATAGTCATACAGGCTAGACTTCTAGGGTTTTAGCCATTACGATCTCGTGGTAGATCAACTCTTGTAATACTCATATTCATCAAGATCAATCAAGCAGGAAGTAGGGTATTACCTCCATAGAGAGGGCCCGAACCTGGGTAAACATTGAGTCCCCTGTCTCCTGTTACCATCATCCTTAGATGCACAGTTCGGGACCCCCTACCCGAGATCCGCCGGTTTTGACACCGACATTGGTGCTTTCATTGAGAGTTCCACTGTGCCGTCCTCAAAAGTTTTGATGGCTCCTTCAATCATTAGCCACGATGCTGTCCAAGGGGAAACCTTCCTCCCCGGTAAGATCTTCGTGTTTGGCGGCTTCGCACTGCGGGCCAACTTGCTTGGCCATCTGGAGCAGATTGATAGCTACGCCCCTGGACATCAGGTCAGATTTGGGAGCTTGAACTATGTCGCAGATATCCGTGTAGACTTGATCTTCGACGGCTTTGAGAGCACGGCAGCCGCTCCCTGTCCCTACGGTGAACATGACGTAAATCTGTCATCGGCCCGTACTCAGGAAATTGCACCTGTAACTACTCTGGCCCTACATCCGGAGCAGATCGTGACATCCGAGGATGGGAAGCTCAACCCCGCCACGGAAGCCGCAGACCCCACGGCGTTGGAGCCGCATACAGACCTAACTCCGGATGATATCTGTGTCTCCGGAGCTTCGGACTCGTTTCCGGCCTTAAGTTCCAAACTATGTGTGACCGCGCACGTCGAGCTGGATCGGTCATCGATCGGCGAATTCAGCGTCGCGGACATCTTCCGGCACTCACCTTTAGGCGATGTGCTGAACTCGTTAAAGAATCTATCCCTAGCGGGGGACTCTCAGCCGAATTATATCCGGTTTGAACTGGAGGCTGATGATGGAGAATTTCTTCTCCCACCCACCGCCCACTTCATAGCCACTATCGAAGACCTAACCGACACGCTTGACTAGGACTCCGAAGACATCGACGGTATGGATGACGATGCCGGAGAAGAGGAGGCCCAAAACCCGTCGTTCACCGAATGATGGACGGTCACTTCCTCATATGACATATACATGGTGGATGCACCAAAAGATAATAGCGGCGACGACAAGGAGAACCCAGTGAAGGACGACCCTCCTAAGACACAACCAAAGCGCCGTCGTCAGCGCCGCCGCTCTAAATCGCGCCGCAGCAAGGACAGCAACACCGACATAGGAGATGATAACACTCCGGATGTTGCCGAAGACACAGAAGACCCCGACGAACAAACTGCCGAACAAGACAATCGGGAAGATGGGCAAGTCAGCCCTGATGAACAGGCCATAGAAGAAGACTCGGAGGATGGTAGTTATCATCCGCTCTCTGAGGAGGAGGTGAGCCTCGGCAACGAAGATTTCATCGTGCCTGAGGAACCTCTCGAGCAGGAGCGCTTTAAGCTTCAGCTAATAGCCACTGCGAGGAGCCTGAAAAAGAAGCAGCAGCAGCTTCAAGCTGATCAAGACCTGCTTAATGACAGATAGACCGATGTCCTGGCAGCCGAGGAATACGGCCTTAAACGCCCAGCCAAAAGTTACCCGAAGCGCAAATTGCTACCTCAGTTGATGACGAGGTGGCAGAGCCCGCACCAGCATCGCGCAATGCGGCTGACCGACCACCGCACGGTCGGGATAAAACAGCGACTCGAGCCGAAAACCAGACTTCCCACCTCACCGTAAAGGCAGGGATAAGACAGCTCGGGGTTATACATATGACCTTCGTCAAGACCTGGACAGTAGAGCAGGACATACAAGATCGATCTACGGATCGCGAGGACGTGCCCTGACACGCGAGGACGGCTATCTATTCGGACGTGACAAACCTAGTCACGCCCGGGCCGAAAACCGTAGACGGACTCCATCGGTGCTGCGTCCCGACGCGGCCCGATATAGAGGCGCCACACACCCTCTTTGCTTCACTGACGAAGTAATGGATCATGAATTCCCAGAAGGGTTCAAACCCGTAAACATCGAATCATACGATGGAACAACCGATCCCGCGGTATGGATCGAGGATTTATTCTCCACATCCACATGGCCCGCGGGGATGATCTTCACGCCATCAAATACTTCCCACTAAAACTCAAAGGGCCAGCTCGGCACTGGCTAAACAGTCTGCCTGAAAATTCTATTGGCAGCTGGGAGGACTTGGAAGAAGCTTTCCTTGACAACTTCCAAGGTACTTATGTCCGGCCACCAGACGCTGATGACTTAAGTTACATAGTCCAACGGCCTAGTGAGTCAGCCAGGAAATTCTGGACTAGGTTCCTAACTAAAAAGAACCAGATCGTCGACTGTCCGGATGCCGAAGCCCCAGCGTCCTTTAAACATAGCATCCGTGACGAATGGCTCGCCCGCCACCTCGGCCAGGAAAAGCTGAAATCCATGGCAGCCCTCACGGCACTCATGACCCGCTTCTGTGCGGGTGAGGATAGTTGGCTGGCCCGTAGCAAAAACACAGCAAGTGAAATAGGCACCTCCGAGGGCAAAAATAGCAACGGCAAGCTCCGACGCAACAGACACAAACTCCGAAGCAATGGCGCGACAACACCGATGACACGACAGTCAACGCCGGATTCAGTGGCTCCAAGTCCGGTCAGCGGAAGAATCCATATAAAAGGAACAATCAGGGACCATCCAGCTTGGACCGCATACTTGATCGTCCGTGCCAAATCCACGGCACCCCGAACAAACCTGCCAATCATACCAATAGAGATTGTTGGGGTTTTAAACAGGCCGGCAAGTTAAATGCAGAGAACAAGGAAAAGGAATCGCAAAGCGAAGACGATGACGAGGAGCCCCGGCAAATGAACAGAGGGGGACAAAAGAAGTCCCCCCAGGTCAAAACGGTGAACATGATATATGCTACACACATCCCCAAGAGGGAGCGCAAGCGCCCACTCAGGGACGTCTATGCGATAGAGCCAGTCGCCCCAAAATTTAATCTGTGATCGTCATGCGCGATAACTTTTGATCGACAGGATCATCCGACCAGTATCCGTCATGGCGGTTCAGCCGCATTGGGCCTTGACCCAATAATTGACGGATTCCACCTGACGCGAGTCCTTATGGACGACAACAGCAACCTGAACCTGCTCTATTAGGATACAATGCGCAAAATGGGCATTAACCCATCACGGATCAAGCCCACAAAGACTACCTTCAAAGGAGTCATACCAGGTGTAGAGACCCGCTGCACGGGCTCAATTACGCTAGAGGTTGTCTTCGGATCTCCAGACAACTTCCGAAGCGAAGAGTTGATCTTCGATATCGTCCCTTTTTGCAGCGGCTACCATGCACTGCTGGGATGAACTACATTTGCCCGGTTCAACGTGGTGCCACACTATGCTTATCTCAAGCTCAAGATGCCCGGTCCACGTGGCGTCATAACAGTCAATGGAAACACGGAACACTCCCTCCATACAGAAGAGCACACCGCTGCCTTAGCAGCAGGAGTACAGAGCGGCCTTCTCAAGCAGAATCTTAATTCGGCTGCCGAGCCCCCGGACACCGTTAAGAGGGTCCGGACCATTCTGCAGCAGGACAGCTCGGCTCGTCAAGAGCTCGACTAGCAATTCGGCCTCGGTCCTATCCCCAATCAAGTGACGGCATGCGTACCAGGCGTACATAACTACGCACTCAAAATACCATGGGCATAGACGGAGGCATACCTACCTTGTGATCCATAGTACGGCTCGACCGCTCCCGGACACATATACTTTCACCATCTCCTTTTTCTCCTTTTCAGGTTTCTTATCCACAGGCCCTCCCTGGCGGTCTGATAACTGGTCCTGTCAAAGGATAAATACACCAAGATGGCAAGAAGCACAGACGCACGGGGGAATCTCTAGGTGGTCACTTTCACGATCACTCTACCTGTTTTCAGGACCCACACCTGCTCTCCATTGGTTTTGGCATGTTAAATAGCGCGTTGCTTATCGCACCATTTGTATCAACGCGCCTTGGCGTATTAATCAGATTTTAAGTGGAAACAATTTTGCGGCCCAAAATTTAGGGCCCCAACTAATTACCTTTGCTCCCTTTTTGTTTTCCTTTTTCTATTGATAACCTTATCAGATAGCACCCGTACACTCTGGTACGTTTCACACTTGCCAGGGGCTTTATAGCGCCCCGCAATACGACAACAAAGTCCGAACACTTTTTACAGTATAGTTCGGCACCCCGAATTTAGCACTATATGCATTGGCTCCAAATCATGTCTTTGGTCAATAGTTGGGTTGCCCGGCTCCTGTGCTTACTACCTTACGTTCCGCTATATCGGCTAGGGTAGTAAAGGGAGAACTACTGCGATTGTGCCCTGGTTCATTCGGATGAGCACCTCAGTAGAGAAAGCCAAAAACTGACTGTCATGATGCGGCGAGAGCCGGTCAGCTCTTCGGAGGTTTCAAATCGCTAGAGGTTTTTTCCGCATTACGCGATGAATCGGTTTTTATCCGATCAGGTGTTTGCAGAATCCCCCAGTTCGGACTTCCGAATACCAGGCGCGGCGCCCAAAATTGTATTGTCGAACTCCTATGGCCAAGTGAGAGTGATAAAGCATTATAGTCCGATTGCCTTGTTCGTTGCGCTAAACACCTCCTTCAAGGACCAAATAATTGGATCAAGAGTGTTTAGATTCCATCCCGGACCCCCCCGTATTACCTACGTGGGGGCTGAAGCCGACGACTGGCCAAATCTCAGATTTAATAAAAATGGCTGCACAGGAGGTAAAAATCTAACACAAAGCATTATATTACATAAATTGTCTTTGTTCCATAATACAGGACGAGACAAAATATGAATGTATTCATTCAAAGATCACGTCTTTCGCACACTGCTTCGCAACAATGCGGGGCCCCTCCAAGACGTCTGCAAAATATCGCTCAGGTGTGCGGTGCTCCTTGCCCTCAGGCGGCCCCTCGGTCGCTAACTTGACGGCGTCCATCTTCGCCCACCACACCTTCACATGTGTGAAGGCCAGGCGCGCGCCCTCAATGCAGACCGACCGCTTGACGACATCCAGCCGAGGACATGCATTCACCAGCCGCTTCACGAGGCCGAAGTAGCTGCTGGGTATAGCTTCGGCAGGCCACAGCCGGATTATCAAATCCTTCATGGCCAGTTCGGCCACCCTATGCAGCTCGACCAACTGTTTCAGCTGATCGGTGAAGGGCACTGGATGTTCTGGCGCAAGGTATTGCAACCAGAAACAACTTCTCCGTCGAGGTCCCTTCTTCGGCACTGAAGAATTCTGCAGCGTTTGACACGCTGCGCGGCAGGTCCGCAAACGCCCCTGGGGAACTCCGAATTCGAGTTAGTAAGAAATACTTCTTCTTCACATACTTGCTTTGCAGACTAAACGCCTTACCCGCCGCGATCTTCTTGGCCTCCTGGATCTCCTGGAGGGCGCCCTGGGCTTCAACCCGGGCCTCTTCCGCACTTTGGCGAGCCTTGGCGAGTTCGGTCTCTCGAGCTGAAACATCACCCTCCAAGGCATCGCACTTTTTCACCGCGTCCTGGAGCTCTTGCTGGACCTTGTTGAGCCTGGCCTTGAGCTTTTTGTGGGCGGCTTGCTCCTTGGCAGCTTTCTCCTCGGCTTCGGCCAGGGCCTTTTTCAGGGCCTTGACCTCGGTCGTCACTCCTACACAAATCATGACATTACAGTCAATAAACATCATTTATTCTTTCTGAATATATAGCGAGTCATCGCATACCTTGTTGCTCTTCCAGCTGCTTCCTCGATTGGCTGAGCTCTTCCTCAGCCCGCTCCAGCTTCTGCTTCAGTCCGGAGACTTCGGCAGTGTGTGAGGCCGCGGCCAGCAACAACGCCTGCTTATTCATATAAGACACATTTCGTTAGTTCCCTGCGAAAATTAATTGATCCCCTGTCCGGTTTTTCTTTCCGAACACCGGACAGTGTCTCAGGGGCTACTGTCTATATTGGGACTTTTCTCTTTTTGCGTCGCTTACATCAAAGCCTGTCAGTAGGCCACTGCAGGCTTCGGTCAGTCCGCTTTTGACGGACTGAACCTTCTCAATCACCGTACCCATAAGGATACGGTGTTCATCCACAATGGAAGCGCCTCATAGCGCTTCCAGCAGGTTGTCCAGTGCCTCTGGTTTGACAGAGGTCACCGGCGGGATGGGCGCGCCTCCTTCTTTCGAGGGAGGCTGCTTCCCAGATTCTGGAGCCTTGTGGGTCTCCGGAACCGTATTCGCTTGGGGGCCGAATTGAACCTGGCCCCCATCATCAGTCCCCATGGGGATCTGTTCCCCCATGTGTCCGGCGGCCGAGGTCTCGCCCTCTGGCGCCGCCCTGACGACCTCCGGAACCTCTCCCAGGACAGGAAGGGTCCTTCGGGACGACACCTCGGCATCGCCCTTGGCTGGTGGAGAGTGAGCAGCCGGCGGTGACTCGCTGGCCATCGCCTTTGAATCCAGCGAACCTCCCGATGATGTTCGCGGGGAGTTGTCGCGGGCCAGACTGCAAATAGCATAACTAACCATGTTAATATAATGAAGAGGAGTGGCTGGATATACGAATACGAGTTTATCGGTACTTACGATGCGGCCAGGGGCTTGTCGCGGAGGCGTCGCTCCGGACTACTGTCGACGTCCCACGCGGTGTTATCCGCAAGGGAGCCTTTCCCCTTCTTGGGTGCCTCCACATCCAGATTTGTGGAGGCCGCCCTCTTCTTCCTCCCCCCCATCAGGGGGAGGGTTGCTTTCCTCCTCCTCCTCATCGTCATCTTCGGCGGCGGAGGAGTGAGTCTTGTCTTCGGACATCACGTCCGAAGCGCCCTTGCGGCGGGAGCCACCCCGGCCCCCCTTGTCCTTCTTCTTGGCCTTCTTCTCCGGCGGCTGATAGGGCCCTGGGACGAGCATCTTCGCCAGGAGCGGAATGACTGGTTCTTTGGGCAGCGGAGCCAAACTTCGAATCTGCTCCGCTCTCTCTGTCCATACCTGAAAGAACAAATCAGTAAATTTTAGTTACCCTCCTTGAACAAGAAAGTAGAGGGTACGCTTTGAGACATGAAGGACTTACCGCATTCACGGGATGGGCAAGATTGTGCCCACGATCCGAGTCTATGGCTGGCGGCTTCTCGTCGCCCTTGAAGAGCAGCTTCCAGGCATCTTCGTGAGTGGTTCCGAAGAGCCCCGCCAGGGTTTGGTGCTTCTCCGGATCGAATTCCCATAAAGGGGAGTTCGGCTTTGGCAGGGGAGGATTCGGCGAACTAACATCACCTGAATCACGTCGACGAGCTTGATGTTTTTGTCCACCATGGTTCGGATGTGCGTTTGCAGCGCAATCAGCTCGTCCGACGAGGACCAATTTGGGCCCTTCTCCATCCAGGAGGTAAGCCGCACTGGAGCTCCGGACTTGAATTCGGGAGCTGCGGCCCAGGTGGTGTCGCAGGGCTCCGTGATATAGAACCACAACTTCTGCCACTCCTTGACGGTTTCCACAAACGTGCCTTTGGGCCATGTGACTTTGGGCATCTTGCTCACCATGGCTCCTCCGTACTCTGCGTGTTGGCCGTCCACCACCTTCGGCTTCACGTTGAAGATCTTGAGCCACAAGCCGAAGTGGGGCTGGATGCGGAGGAAAGCCTCACACACGACAATGAATGCCGGGATGTTGAGGAAGGAGTTCGGGGCTAGATCATGGAAATGTAGCCCATAATAGAACATAAGTCCGCGGAAGAATGGGTGGAGTGGAAACCCTAGCCCGCGAACGAAATGTGGGAGAAACACCACCCTCTCGTTGGGTTTTGGTGTAGGGATGACTTGTCCCTTGGCCGGAAGCCGGTGGGCGATCTCCGTCGTCAGATACCCGGCCTCCCGAAGCTCGGTGATGTCCTTCGCCGTGACGGAAGAGGCCATCACTTGCCTTGACCTCCGGATCCGGACATGGTTGAGAGCTTGCTCGGAGTGGAAAGGACAAAAACTTGGGCGCTGGAGCTCGAGAATGGAAGGGTGAAGAAAGAAGGCGTGGGTGAAGAAGGGGAATCCTTATCCCCTTATAAAGGCAGTGAATATCGAACGCCTCCCCACTCGCCTTAAAACTCGCCTATTCCCAAGGGTTGTGTAAACGGCACGGTTGGGTTACCCACGCCCGTATTGATGAGAATCTCGTAATAAGGGGAAACGATCTCTACTTTGACAAGACATGCCAATGGAAACCGCATCTCGAAACACGGAACGGCAAATGAAAACGGTTCAAAATAATGACCGAGCAGACGTGATGTCATCTTGCGAAAAGTTGTCAGCGGATGGGACTCGTGAAATATTATACTCTCTACGGCTCTGTGTGTGGTACTTGTGTTGCAGATCCGGACACGTTCGTTGCGTCCGAAGAATATCCTGGAGAATTCGGAGAAGAGGAACCTGCCTTGCAATGCCGAAGACAATCTGCGCGCCAGACACCTCGTCATTGAAGCCTGGTTCAGGGGCTACTGAGGGAGTCCGGGACTAAGGGGTCCTCGGGCGTCCGACCTGTTATACATGGGCTGGACTAATGGGCTGTGAAGATACGAGACCAAAGACTCTCTCCCATGTCCGGATAGGACTCTCCTTCGCGTAGAAGGCAAGCTTGGCGACCAAATATGAAGATTCCTTTGTACAACCCTAGTCCCCTCCGGTGTCTATATAAACCGGAGGGCTTAGTCCGAAAACAGATATAGTCATACAGGCTAGACTTCTAGGGTTTTAGCCATTACGATCTCGTGGTAGATCAACTCTTGTAATACACATATTCATCAAGATCAATCAAGCAGGAAGTAGGGTATTACCTCCATAGAGAGAGCCCGAACCTGGGTAAACATTATGTCCCCCGTCTCCTGTTACCATCATCCTTAGACGCACAGTTCGGGACCCCCTACCCGAGATCCGTCGGTTTTGACACTGCTACTAGGAAGAACTACCACAATGATAGTGAGACGAACCCATTGTTTGTCCCTCTAACACATATTCCAGAGGAGAAGGCAACACATATTGAGGGTAGGGATACAACCACGAAGTCACATCTTGATGTAGTGTCAAACTTACTCAGTGACACAAGCTCGATGAAGTCGCCGCCTGAATCTGTTCGACTTCTTCAGTCTGAAATTGAAGCAGAAATACATGCTTCCGCTCAAATACGACTGGAACTCCAATCTCTATGCAAGATTAACCGTAAGTACATGACGTTTATTGATGCTATGCAGCTTAAGTTGGTGGATATGAGCGCCAAAGAAGCGCAGCCTCATCAGGTTGCTAAGCTGCTTGCGCTGCAGCTCTTGGGCCGGGCTAACCTTTCTTGAACTGTGTTGAAGTGCTGTCGGTTTTGTCTATTATTTTGTCCGCCTGTTAACTTCCACTGATGGCGACCTGCCCAGTTTATGTAATCTGCTGTCCGGTTGCCCTTTATTATCACTGGCGCCAAACTTTGATGCCGAGGGGATGTAATATGTTGTAATTCCTTTGTTGTATAGTCTAGGTTTATTCTTGGTCGATATGTTATAATTTAGGCCGGAAGGTTTAGTGGATCTCAGTGTTGTCGGTCTTCAGGCCGGCCCGTTACTCATAAGGTCCAAAACCTGGGCCTATAATCATCTTGGGCCATTAGCAGGTCTAAACCTATAGTTGTTTCCCGCCTTCAACAGGCCGAGTAAAGTTCTGTCCAGCTGGGCCAGAGAATACCATGGGCTTTTCACAGGCTAAAACCTAGATTGGGCTAGTTTGGAGCCGAAAAAATCACGGGCAAATACAGGCCGAAATTGCCTAAGGCCCATGTTTGGCCCAAATAGGACGAGCAGTTAACAGGCCAAAATATATCTCGGGCCTGTTTGGCCCAATAAAATTATGGGCTTTAAGCAGGCCGGTATCTACGCGGGCCATAGGCCTAAAAGTGTCACGGGCCATTATCAGATGGGCTGTAAGCAGGACGGATTCAACATGGGCTGTAATTAGGCCCAACAGTTACACGGGCCATTAACAGGCCGATAGGCCAGTTGGGCTGAAATTTATCCATGAAGACTGCGGGCCGTTAAGAGGCCTAAAGTTACCTTGGACAAGAAATAGCCCAGTTTCTGCATGGGCCGTTAAATGGCTTAAAGTTAAACCGGGCCGACAACATCCCAGATGCACCATGGGCCGCTAACAGGCCAAAACTATTATCAGGCCGAACTGGTAAACGAGCATTTAACAGGCCAAAATACAAACCTGTCTTAGTATGGGCCCAAAAGAACAGTGGCCTGTTAACGGGCCTGATCCGATATGGGCCGTAATTTGGCCGAAAACACGACAGGCTGTGAACGGGCCTGATCTGGTATGGGCCTCAATTTGACCCCAAACATGGCAGGCTGTTAATGGGCCAGCCCACTAGTGTCTATAAAAACATGGTGGGCCTTTAGCTGGGCCGGCCTTTTCACCGGAATGGGCCTCTGTTGGGTCGTGCCACGTGTCGACGTATCATAGGGGCCTCCTGCCCAATGAGCGGAGGACATCTGTTCGAACGTTGAGCCAACACGTGTTTCCTCCAGCCAATGAGAATTTTACACGTGGAAAATCCCCATTGGTCCGGGCTGTTAACGGGTTATCGGGTCCAAAACCAGACCCGATAGCTTAACGGCGACCCGTTACGGTCGATGCCACGTGTCGGTCACCCTTGACGAAAGCACTTCTATGACGTGTGATTTATCATCATGGAACACTTCTACGACAGCACAGGTATGACTATCTTGATTCTGTCATAAAATTGTCATGGATGTACATGCATGACAGAAAACGTGACCTACTGTGACAAACACGTATCATCACGGAAGTGTCTTTTTTGATAGTGTTATGAGTGGCGGTCAGGGACGAGCGATGGTCTTTTCCTACTAATCTATCCCCCTAGGAGCATGCGTATTAGTACTTTGTTTAGATGGCTTTTTTGCAATAAGTATGTGAGTTCTTTATGACTAATGTTGAGTCCATGGATTATACGCACTCTCACCCTTCCACCATTGCTAGCCTCTCTAGTAGCGTGCAACTTTCGCCGGTGCATTGAACCCACTGACACGTCTCCAAAATATCTATAATTTATGAAGTATTCAAGACATGTTTACAACAATTTTATATGGTTTTGGTATGATTTGCATGGAACTAACCCGGACTGATGCTGGTTTCAGCAGAACTGCCGTGGTGTTGTTTTTTGTGCAGAAATAAAAGTTCTCCAAATGCAACGAAACTTTTGACGATTTTTTGGAACAAAAGAGGCACTAGAAGCTTCGTGGGAGGACCAGAAGGTGAAGGAGGTGGGCACAAGACACCTGGGTGCGCTAGGAGGCCCAGGCGCGCCCAGGTGGGTTGTGCTCACCTCGAGACCCATCTTAGCGTGAAACCAAGGTAAAAAATTCCAATAAATACGGAAACCCCCATAAAAAACCCTGGATCAGAAGTTCCACCGCCGCAAGCCTCTGTAGCCACGAAAAACCAACCGGGAGCCCATACCGGCACCCTGCCGGAGGGGGAAATCATCACCGGAGGCCATCTTCATCATCCCTATGGTCTCTATGATGAGGAGGGAGTAGTCCATCCTCGGGGCTGAGGGTTGTACCAGTAGCTATCTCTCTCTCGTGTTCTTGATATGGCACGATCTTGATATATCGCGGGCTTTGTTAATATAGTTGGTGGTGTTTCTCCATCTCTATCTTGTTGTGATGAATTGAGTTTTCCCTTTGAGATTTCGTTCTATAGGATTGAATATTTGTATGGATTTGAGAGCACATGATATATGTCTTGCATATGAATACCCGTGCTGACAATGGGGTATTATATTGATTCACTTGATATATGTTTTGGCACTCAAATCGCGGATTCCTGATGTGACATTTGGGTAATCTATGCATAGGGGTAGATGCACGTGTTTGTCCTTGTTTCTCTGGTAGAAAACATGGGGCACTCTTTGAGGTTCTTTGTGTGGGTTCGAGTATTGTGAATCTGAAATTGTTTGATGCGTATCGTATAATTAACTCATGGATACTTGTGGTGACATTGGAGTATCGAGGTGACATTAGAGTTGGTTGATGCGTATCATATGATGTTATTTTAGTACGAACTCTTCGATAGATCGAACGGAAACAATAACTTTGCATTATTTTAGTACGAACTCTTGAATAGATCGAACGGAAAGAAAAACTTTAAGGTGGTTTCGTACCCTACAAACAATTTCTTCTTATGTTCTCCGCTAGATAAGAACTTTGGAGTGATTCTTCATCACACGTTGAGGGATGGTTATATGATCCAATTAGATAGCATTGTTGCGAGACTGCACTAGCAAAAGTACGGACCCTAGACCTCATTTTCAAGCATTGCAATATCGTTTGTGCTTACTTTTGTTACTTGCTACCTTGCTGTTTTTTATTGTTCCTATTACAAAAATCAATACCTACTATCATTATTACACTTGTATCACCATCTCTTCACTGAAATAGTGCACCTATACAATTTAACATTGTATTTGGTGTGTTGGGACACAAGAGACTTTTTATTATTTGGTTGCATGGTTGTTTGAGAGAGACCATTTTCATCATACACCTCCCACGGATTGATAAACCTTAGGTCATCCACTTGAGGGAAATTTGCTACTGTCCTACAAAACTCTGCGCTTGGAGGCCCAACACGAGTCTACAAGAACAATTTGCGTAGTAGACATCAAGCTCTTTTCTGGCGTCATTGCCGGGGAGGTTGATAACCCACAAGTATAGGGGATCGCAACAATTTGGTAGAGTATTCAACCCAAATTTATAGATTCGACACAAGGGGAGCCAAAGAATATTTGAAGGTATTACCAGCTGAGTTGTCAATTCAACCACACCTGGAGATTCATTATCTGCAGCAAAGTAATCAGTAGCACAGTAATATGATAGTTTTCATAGTGGTGACAGTAGCAATGGTAACAGTAACAGTGATAGTAGTAATTTTGTAGCAAGTGTAACTGTGATGATAGCAGTAGTAGCTTAGCAGAAACAATATAAGATAAATTCAGAGGCGTTGGATCAGTGACTTGTTGGATGATATTCATCATGTAACAGTTATAACCTAGGGCGATACGGCACTAGCTCTAGTTCATCGAAATAATGTAGGCATGTATTCCGTAAATAGTCATACGTGCTTTATTAAAAGAACTTGCATGACATCTTTTGTCCTACCCTCCCGTGGCAGCGGGGTCCATATTGGAAACTAAGGGATATTAAGGCCTCCTTTTAATAGAGAACCGGAACAAAGCATTAACACAAGAACATAGTGGATACTAGGGATCAGGCCCTAACAAAACTAACTCGATTACATGATGAATCTCATCCAACTCCTCACCGACCAGCGAGCCTACGAAGGAATTACTCACTCCCGGTGGAGAGCATCATGGAATTGGCGATGGAGATTGGTTGGTGATGACGAAGAACGAAGATCCCCCTCTCCGGAGCCCCAAACGGACTCCAGATCTGCCCTCCCGAGGAAGAACAGGGCTTGGCGGCAGCTCCGTCTCGTGAAACGTGATAATTCTTTCTCCCTGATTTTTTTATCTGGAAATATGTGATTTTATAGTATCAGGGGGGGCGTCAGTGGGGTCACCAGGTGGGTACAACCCACCTGGGCATGCCAGGAGAGAGGGGCGCGCCTTGGTGGGTTGTGCCCACCTAGGTGCCCCTCTCCGGCAGGTCTTGGCTCCAAAAATTCTTATTATTCATATAAAAAATCCTCGCAAAGTTTCGTTCCATTCCGAGAACTTTTATGTCTGCACAAAAACAACACCATGGTAGTTCTGCTGAAAACAGCGTCAGTCCGGGGTTAGTTTCATTCAAATCATGCAAATTAGAGTCCAAAACAAGAGGAAAAGCATGAGAAAAAGTAGATATGTTGGAGACATATCAACTCCCCCAAGCTTAAACCTTTGCTTGTCCTCAAGCAATTTAGTTGATAAACTGAAAGTGAGAAAGAAAAACTTTTACGAACTCTTTTGCTCTTGTTTGCATAAATAAGCTTAAACAACACCCAGGTTTTCAGCCAATATTATAACTAACCATGTCAACAATAACATTTAAAGATTATAAGGATTCATATCAATGACACAATCAGCTAGCGAGCAATAATAAGATATCTCAAACAGCAACACGTTGTCAAAACAACCATGATATAATATGACAATAATGGTATCTCGCTAGCGCTTTCTAAGACCGCAAAACATAAATGCAGAGCACCTCCAAAGTTCAAGCAGTGACTAAACATTGTAATTCATGGTAGAAAAGATCCAGTCATGATGCACCCAACATTAGCTATACACAATGCATAAATCATGACAGCTATGCTCTCTCAGTTTCTAGCGCTTGTTTTTAGAAGGTGATGACACAACATAAAAGTAAATAGAAAGTCCCTTCGCAGAGGGAAGTACTGATTTGCAGAGGTGCTAGAGCTCAATTTTTAAAACAGAGATAAATGATATTTTGAGACATGCACCCTTCTTATTCGCTTCACGGCCATAAGTTATCAGCATCTTTCATGCTAAGCATGCTAGTGGCGGTTCCCAAGCGATAAAAGTAAAGGTTTTGACTCCATTGGGAGTTTTTGTTTGATTATTCAAGAGATGAACTCTTCTTCATGTTTGCAGTTTGGGACTGGGCATCCCTATTACCGCCCATTTTCTCGTGCAATGGCGAGTGAATAAACACTCGACCTAAGAATAACTCGCTTAGCACAGAAGATATCAACCACCCCCTGTCGTTCCATGAACGATCCAGGCACACAAAACGGATAAGTTTTTAGAAGTTTTTAGAGGTGGCACATGCAAATTTACTTAGGACGGCAGGGTAATACCGTATATAGGTAGGTATGGTGGACTCATCTGGAATAACTTTGGGTTCAAGGTTTTTGATGTACAAGTAGAATTCCCAATTAGTATGGCGAAGGCTAGCAATTAAGATTGAGAAGCGGCCAGCTAGAGAGCAACAACGATCCTAACCAGGCATTATGCATAAGTAACATTGGACACTAGCATGAGTAGGATATGAACACCATGAACATAAATATTATAGAGGCTATGTTGGTTTTGATTCAACTACATGCATGAACATGTGCCAAGTCAAGCCACTCGAACATTCAGAGGAGGATACCATATCATCATACTACATCACAATCATTTTAACGCTATGTTGATATCCAAGATAAATCATTATCCACTCCTAGCTACTTATGCATGGCATGAGAAACTATAATCTCTAATTGTCATTGCAAACATGTTTAATCATAACGGGCTGAAGCCTGGATACTAGGTTAAACATATTTACACAGACAGAACAAGTCGAGTTCATACCAGTTTCTCGTTGCCACGGCCAGCTCATCGAATATCATCATTATTGCCTTTCACTTGCACAACCGAATGATATGAAAATAATAATAGTGCAGAGTGCCATGCACTAAGCTAGAATCTGCAAAACATTTTATTCAACAGGAGAAGACAAGGTAAAATGAGCTCTTTATTAGTTCAACAATTATTCATATGAGAGCCACTCAACATTTTTATCGTGGTCTTCTCCTCGGTACAACTCGAATAAAAAGAAAAGAAATTCAGAGAAACACACTGAAATATATTTTTAGAGTTTTTGGTTTTCTTGAAAAAGCAAATAAAAAGAAAAACGAGAAAAAAATATTTACACGGGAAAGCTCCCAACAAGTAAAAGAAGAACAAGGAAATCTTTTTGGGTTTTCTCTTAAGTACTACTACTAAGCATGCATAGAAAGTAAATTACTACAACTAATTTTTTTGGTTTTTTCTAATGTTTTTCAAGCACACAAGAAGAAAGCGAAAAAATAAATCTAAGTATGGATGATACAATGAAAAAGTGTGAACACCGACAAATGGAATGATATGCGTGAACATGAATGTAATGTTGGTGAGAACATGTACTCCCCCAAGATTAGGCTTTTGGCCTAACTTGGTAGTAGATCAGTAGCCTGGAGGGTAGTAGGGATCCTGAGGAGCGGGCATCCACTCACCCCACAGCTGAGGCTCCGCCTGTGCTGCTGCAGCAGCCTGGGCGTTCCGGTAGGCGATGATGTCCTCCGGCATAATCCTATATCCGCCCCTGGCAACAGAATCAAACAAGGCAGGAGCAGGCAATGGAATAACATCACGAGTCGTCACACTAAAAACCAGGTTATATGGAATAGGAATGTTAGGAGATTCGATATCAGTAAAATGGTGGTGATCCATGGCTGCACGGTCTAGGTAAACCTTAGCCAAAGGGTAATCATGAGGGCGTATCTCAACCTCGAAGTGAGCCGCCAAATGAGTAGCAAAAACCCCACCATGTATTTTACCCTGGGATTTATTAAGATGCAGGCGACGAGCCACGATAGCTCCCAAGCTATAAGTGTTGTCGCCCTCTAATGCACGACGCAAAACAACAAGGTCTGGTGAACTGAGCGCACCCACCTTCTCTCTAGCAAGCAAGCATTTGGTAATGAAGAGTGCAAAGTAACGAACAGCGGGAAAATGTAAGCCACCGGCAGTGATGGCTGACACTCCTCTCTCATCACCCACTGTCAAAGTACGACAGAAGGCCTCAAACTCAGCTAGCCTAGGCTCCGCCAAGCTCCCATCAGACGGGATCATGCATATGTTACAAAACTCAGTAAGTGGTATCTGATGGTTTTCAGCATATAAGTCAAAGCTCACTTCAGGAGGATTGTTTCTAGGCAGGAAAGTAAAACTTTGAACAAAGATGTTTTTGCGGATTTGGTGTTGGTCACACTCATCTGCAATGAAGTCAGTGAGGCCGGCATTAGCAATATATTGCATGAACTCCTCATGAATTCCAGCCTCCTGCAGGAACAGGGTGTGAGGCCATTCGCACGGCCGTACCTCCGCCAACCTCCGAGGGTGGAGATCACTGTCAGAAGACCCCAATAGCACCCTTGGAGTTCTTCTTAGAGCCAAATTTCCTGAAGATATTCATGTCCTCGTACAATTTTTCCTATGAACAAAAATCTGAATTTTAGTTCACAATTTTTTTCCAACAAAACTCCACAAAATTGATAGCAACTACTCATAGGGATACATAGAGGCCATAGCAAGCATTCAAACTACTTAGAACACTAAGAATTCAACTTGAAAGCACATCTACAGCAGCACCAAGAGTAGCTATTTATTCAAAGTATAAACCACTAAAACAAAAACTAATTAGACAAATGGTGGAGTCACATACCAAGCAACAATCCCCCGAAACAGTTTTGGAAACGGAGCTTCGAGCAAAGAGATCGAAATCCGTGGGTTTGAGCTCAAGAACACGGGAGAGAGAGGAAGAGTGATTTTTTCTGGAGGTAGGTGACAATGTGGGATGAAGAGATAAGTGGGGGGCCACGTGGGGACCACAACCCACCAGGGCGCGCCTGGGGGTCCTGGCGCGCCCAGGTGGGTTGTGCTCACCTGGTGCACCTCACTCTGGTATTATTTGCACCAAAAATTCTTAAATATTTAGAAAAAATCGTATAAAATTTTCAGGGCATTCTGAGAACTTTTATTTTTGGGTCATTTTTTATTGCACGGGAAATTTAGAAAACAGACAAAACATGGCATTTTATTTTATTTAACTAATAAAAACATAAAACAAAAGGTAGGGACAGAAGGTAGTGCTTACTAAATTCATCAACTTCATAACGTTCAAAAATGATTCATTAATAAGGTTGATCAGGTCTTATTAACAACCACTTTCGATTAGCATGAAACCGAAGAACTTTTGTAAATCACTAAGTTACCTCAATGGGGATATGCATGTCCCCAACAATAAGCATTTCATATTTATTTTTGACAGTAGGTAGAGGTATTTGAAAACTTTGAATAGTGATTGTCGGAGATTTTTCAATAACATTAATACCATTCACTTGGAATTGTTTCTTTGGAAAGTGCACCGTATGCTCATTACCATTAATATGAAAAGTGACCTTGCTTTTATTGCAATCAATAACAGCCCCTGCAGTAATCAAGAAGGATCTACCAAGGATAATCGACATGTTGTCATCCTCAGGCATCTCAAGTATAACAAAGTCAGTCAAAATAGTAACATTAGCAAAAACAACGGGGACATCCTCACAGATACCGATTGGTATGGCAGTTGACTTGTCAACCATTTGCAAAGATATTTCAGTAGGTGTGAGTTTATTCAAGTCAACTCTTTTATATAAAGAGAAATGCATAACACTAGCACCAACTCCTAAATCACACAAAGCAGTTTTCACATAATTCTTTTTGATAGAGCAAGGTATAGTGGGTATTCCCGGATCTCCAAGTTTTTTAGGCACTCCATCTTTGAAAGCATAATTAGCAAGCATAGTGGATATTTCAGCTTCCGGTATTTTTCTCTTATTAGTGATGATGTCTTTCATATACTTTGCATAAGGAGGCATTTTCAAGATATCAGTCAAGCGAGTATGCAAAAAGACTGGCCTCAGCATTTCAGCAAAGCGTTCAAATTCTTCATCATCTTTCTTTTAGTTGACTTGGGTGGAAAATGCACAGGTTTTTGAACCCACGGTTCTCTTTCTTTACCGTGTTTTCTAGCAATGAAGTCTCTTTTATCATACCTTTTATTCTTAGGTTGTGGGTTATCAAGATCAATAGGTGGTTCTATCTCAACATCATTATCTGGTTCTTTTTCATTATTTGGTTGAGTGTCTTCATGAACATCAGCATATCTTTTTCATTATCACTAGGTGGATTTTCATTACCAGATTGAGTTTCAGCATCTGAGATAGAAGTTTCATTTTCATTATCAGGAGGTTTTTCTATTTCAGGTTCACTAGAAGCATGCAAAGTCCTATCATTTTTCTTCTTCTTTTTCTTTTTAGAAGGACTAGGTGCAGTGGTGTTATTTCTTTGTGAATCTTGTTCAATTCTTTTTGGGTGTCCCTCAGGATAAAGTGGTTCCTGAGTCATTTTACCTCCTCTAGTTGCAACTCTAACAGTAAAGTCATGCATATTATTATTCATTTCATCAAGTAATTCTCTTTGTGATTTAGCAACTTGTTCTAACTGGGTTTGTACCACAGAAGCATGTTTTCAAACACCTCTAACATCATTTTAATTATAAATAACAAGTCACTCAAGCGAGCAATCATATCAGAATTGTATTTCAATTGTTTCATAACATTTGCATTGAAGTGATCTTGTTTTCTAATGTAGTTTTCAAACTCATAAAGGCATTGACTAGGATGCATATTGTGAGGATTATCATTATCATTGAACTTCATTAAAGAATTTACCTCTACCACCTTAGGCAGTGGTGGTGTATTAAGCCCATGTATTTCTTCAATAGGAGGCAAAATTTTAACATCCTCAGCTTTAATACATTTTTCCTTCATAGATTTCTTTGCCTCTTGCATATCTTCAGAACTGAGATATAATATACCCCTCTTCTTTAGAGTGGGTTTAGCTAGTGGTTCATGAAGAGTCCAATCATCATAATTTTTCAATATGTTATTCAATAATTCCTCAGCTTGTCCAACAGTTCGTTCCCTGAAAACACAACCAGCACAACTATCTAGGAAGTCCCTAGAAGCATCGGTTAGTCCATTATAGAAGATATCAAGTATTTCATTTTTCTTAAGAGGATGATCAGGCAAAGCATTAAGTAATTGGCAAAGCCTCCCCCAAGCTTGTGGGAGACTCTCTTCTTTAGTTTGAACAAAGTAAATATTTCCTGCAAGCTAGCTTGTTTTTTATGAGCAGGAAAATATTTTTCAGAGAAGTAATAAATCATATCCTGGGGACTACGCACACAACCAGGAGCAAGAGTATTGTACCAAGCTTTAGCATCACCCTTTGATGAGAAAGGAAATAATTTGAGAGTAAAGTAATGACAAGTTTTCTCATCATGAGTAAAAAGGGTGGCTATATCATTCAACTTAGTAAGATGTGCCACAACAGTTTCAGTTTCATAACCATGGAAAGGATCAAATTCAACCAAAGTAATTAACTCTGGGTCGACAAAGAATTCATAATCCTTATCATCAATAAAAATAGGTGAAGTAACAAACTCAGGATCACACTTTTCTAGCATTCAGAGATTTTTTGTTTATACTTGCTTAGTAATTTCTCTAGATCATCTCTATCCTTACAAGCAAGAATATCCTCTAGTTGTTTCCTCATTCATAACATAACCTTCCAGTACCTTAGGCAATTCATATCTAGGAAGGCTAGTTCTAGCAGGTGTTTCAGGAGTTTCAGTTTCAAGCTCATCATCAGATTCAACAACATCATGTTGTATAACTCTAGCAATTTGTTTATCAAGAAAGTCACCAAGTAGCACATCATCATTATAAAGCAAGGTACTAGCATCATCATAAGCATTATCCATAGCAGAAATAGCATCATGAATAACTTGTGACATATTAGAATTGATAGCATGTGGTGGTGTTTCAAGTTTACTCATAACAGAAGGTGAATCTAAAGCATAACTGGATGGCAGTTCCTTACCTCCCCTCGTCTTTGAGGGAAATATCTTAGTCTTTGGATCCTTCAGATTCTTCATAGTGATAATATGATAATAATCCCAAGTGACTCAACAAATATAGCTATGGTCCTCGGCAACGGCGCCAGAAAAAGGTCTTGATAACCCACAAGTATAGGGGATTGCAACCGTTTTCGAGGGTAGAGTATTCAACCCAAATTTATAGATTCGACACAAGGGGAGCCAAAGAATATTTGAAGGTATTAGCAACTGAGTTGTCAATTCAACCACACCTGGAGATTAATTATCTACAACAGAGTGATTAGTAGCACAGTAATATGATAGTTTTGATAGTGGTGACAGTAGCAATGGTAACAGTAACAGTGATAGTAGTAATTTTGTAGCAAGTGTAACACTGATGATAGCAGTAGTAGCTTAGCAGAAACAATATAAGACAAATTCGTAGGCATTGGATCGGTGACTGTTGGATGATATTCATCATGTAACAGTTATAACCTAGGGCGATACGGCACTAGATCCAATTCATCAAAATAATGTAGGCATGTATTCCGTAAATAGTCATACGTGCTTTATTAAAAGAACTTGCATGACATCTTTTGTCCTACCCTCCCGTGGTAGCGGGGTCCATATTGGAAACTAAGGGATATTAAGGCCTCCTTTTAATAGAGAACCGGAACAAAGCATTAACACATAGTGAATACATGAACTCCTCAAACTACGGTCATCACCAAGAGTGGGCCCGGTTGTTGTCACTCCGGGGTTGTCGGATCATAACTGTAGTAGGTGACTATAACTTGCAAGATCGGATCTAAAACATGGATATAATGATGAATTCATAAATGGTTCAGATCTGAGTTCATGGCACCCGGGCCCAAAGTGACAAGCATTAAGCATAGCAAAGTCATAGCAACATCAATCTAAGAACATAGTGGATACTAGGGATCAGGCCCTAACAAAACTAACTCGATTACATGATGAATCACATCCAACTCCTCACCAACCAGCGAGCCTACAAAGGAATTACTCACTCCCGGTGAGGAGCATCATAGAATTGGCGATGGAGATTGGTTGGTGATGATGAAGAACGAAGATCCCCCTCTCCGGAGCCCCAAACGGAATCCAGATCTGCCCTCCCGTGGAAGAACAGGGCTTGGTGGCGGCTCCGTCTCGTGAAACGCGATAATTCTTTCTCCCTGATTTTTCCTGGAAATATGTTTTATAGTATCAGGGGGGTCATCAGCAGGGCCACCAGGTGGGTACAACCCACCTGGGCGCGCCAGGAGAGGGGGCGCGCCCTGGTGGGTTGTGCCCACCCAGGTGCCCCTCTCCGGCAGGTCTTGGCTCCAAAAATTCTTATTATTCATATAAAAAATCCTCGCAAAGTTTCGTTCCATTCCGAGAACTTTTATTTCTGCACAAAAACAACACCATGGTAGTTGTGCTGAAAACAACGTCAGACCGGGGTTAGTTTCATTCAAATCATGCAAATTAGAGTCCAAAACAAGAGGAAAAGCGTGAGAAAAAGTAGATATGTTGGAGACGTATCAGAGGTGAGTGCTTGAAGGTATATCTTTAGATCTTGCAATTGAATCTTTTAGTTTCTTGTTTTATCACTAGTTTGGTTTATAAAACAAAACTACAAAAAATGGAATTGAAGTTACATCATATTGTTCATCTTTATAATGTCTTTCGTGAAAATGATGGAAAGCAAAATTGTGCTCAATTGATAGAGGAAGAATTCAATAAAATGTTTGGCATAAATGATGAGCATGATTGCAATGTTGTTAGTATGAATTCTGTGAATATCCAAAATACTAATGATGATTGCACTAGTCGTGTTAAAAATGTTTCTTATAAGCATGTCAGTTTTTGTGGAGTGCATAAAGTTTGTGAAGACGTGCCTTATAGGGAAGATAGATTTTGTAAGAAGCATAAACATGATAGAACCATTTTTTTGCTCTAAGTGATAGATGAATTTGGTACAAAATTATGTTCTATTTGTCCTATTACTTGTGAACTTTGCAATATGGTTGGTCATCTTAATTTCCAATGCAAACTTTTTCATGATCGAATCATGGTCAAATATTCTAATGACTTGATCACCCTTGAACTTTATAATGAGTTGTGTCCCTCTTGAATTGAGGGGTGTGTCGGCGTTCTGGGAACGGGGGTCCCCAGACTTGCCTGCCTGCGGCCCACGGCGTGGCTAAGCTAGCAGGCCGTACGGCCCATCTTCATCGACAAGGCATCCAAGACCCTCGCGAGGCGATGGCGCAAGACCTCCTCTGGAGTAGCCTAGCTAGGCAGGCTCACGAGGAGCGGAGATATCAAGGCGGGGCAAACCTCACGAGGCTCTCGTGATGTGAGCCATGACGCATGACACCAGGCGGGCGCCAGCACGCGCGGCGTCCTTATTTCCTCTTCGGTGCTAAGGAGGCCAGCGCAGGCTAAGAGTACCGAGGCATCAGGCAAAGGTTGCTATATTGGTGCAACGAGACCAAGACAGGAGGACAGCAAGACAGAGGTCATCGTGGAGCCCAAGACGGCGTCACCACCAGAGCTTTTCGCAGGCGAAGACCACTTTTGTCAGGATAGCTTGTACTAGCTGTCCCCTTCAAATTTGCCCGCCGTTGTTGGCTCCCTTCCCGCTCAATATTTGGGAAGAGGACCAGGGCCTCTATAAATAGGACTAGCCACCACAGTAGGAAGGACAAGAACTGATCTCGAACTGATTCAGATCATCCTCAACAACACAAGCACAAGAACACCTCAACCTCAGGAGGCTGTTCTTCCCTTGTACTGTTCATCATCAGCCCAAGAGGCAATCCACCACCACCACACTAGAGTAGGGTATTACACCACAACGGTGGCCCAAACCAGTATAAATCTCGTGTCTTCCTGTGTTGCGAGTTCGTCGAGTTCGTCCGCGAGACCTTAGCGAGCTAGGGCGTAGATCGGTAGGAGGGAAAGACTTCACGCGCACCCCAGTGTTCAAACCTTAAGGGTTTGCCGGAACCCCACATCCGACATTTGGCGCGCCAAGTAGGTGTGCGCCGGAGCTCCTCACCACCAACTTGCGCTCCTCGCCGCCGCACTTCGCCCCCATGGCAGGTGCCCCGCCATCCACCTCCGCGGCCGACACCGGCAGTAGGGAGTCTGGGTACCGAGCCCTGGCCCCCACCCTGCGGCGAGTGCAGTGGCCAACCAAGTTCAAGCCGGAGATGCCGCCGTGTTACGACGGCGCGGCAGACCCGGCGCCGTTCCTGCTGGCGTACGTGGAGGCCATCCTCGAAGCCGGAGGCGACGACAAGATCATGGCCAACTAGTTCGCCATGGCCCTCGCCGGCGAGCCGCGCGCCTGGCTGTTCAACCTCCCGGGATCCACGGTGGCATCCTGGGGGGAACTCCGCGACCTCTTCACCGCTCGCTACGCGATGCCGGTGCACCATGCAGTTGCGGCACTGCTAGGTGGCTCTCAAGCACCGCCTTCAGATCGCCACGTCAAACCTTTCTTTCGTCAGATTGGGGCAGCCTCCAAGCGCCTGGGGGCTCTGCCGGGTTGGGCTGCACCGGTGGCCGACCTCACCTTTGGCTCGGAAGACCACCCCGACTCCACCACCGGCTCCGGGATGCTCCCGATGCTCTGCACGCCCACCATCTGCAACGTGGCCGTTACCAAGACCCTCATCGACGGCGGTGACGGCCTCAACTTACTCTCCGTAGAAGCCTTCAGCCTTCTTCATGTGCCGCTCGAGCAACTCGGCCTCAGCAAGCCCTTCACGGGAGTGGGTGGCGGAGCTGCCCACTCTCTGGGGCAGATCCGCCTCCCTGTCACCTTTGGCACGCGAGACAACTACCGCACCAAGCTGGTGGACTTTGACATTGCCCGCATCGGTCTCCCGTACAATGCCATCCTCGGGTACCCGGCTCTCGCTCAGTTCGTGGCAGTGACTCACCCTGCCTACAACCTCATGAAGATGCCAGGGAGCAAGGGCGTCCTCACCATCAAGGGGGACACCAAGGAGGCCATGACGGCACTCAAGCTCGCCTTCAAGACCGCGGCGGCAGCACAGCCAGCCGGCGCCGGTACGCCCGAGGCCAAGGAAACCGCGCCCACCAAGAAGAAGCAGCTGTTCACCCTAGACAAGGCGGATACCAAGCAGGTGCCGGTCAACGAGGACGGGTCTTCAGGAGCCACCTTCACCATAGGAACTGGCCTTGACCCGGGACAAGAAGAAGCCTTGGTAAGGTTTTTGCGCGCGAACAAGGAGATATTCGCGTGGGAGCCCAATCAGCTGGTAGGGGTTCCAAGAGAGGTGATTCAGCATCATCTAAGGGTGTGCCCCAACGTACGCCCCATGAAGCAGCGAGCAAGATGGCAGTCCACTGAGAAGCAGGCCTGCATCGTCCAAGAGACGCGCAAGCTGGAGGCGGCAGGCACCATCCGAGAAGTTCGATACCCCGAATGGCTGGCGAACCCCGTCGTAGTACCGAAGAAAGGCGGGAAGGAACGAATGTGCGTCGACTTCACCAACCTTAACAAAGCTTGCCCCCAAGATCCGTTCCCACTCCCACGCACTGATCAAATCGTCGACTCCACCGCCGAGTGTGACTTGCTATGTTTCCTGGATGCATTCTCAGGATACCACCAAATCAAGATGGCGGTGGAGGATGTCGAGAAGACAGCCTTCCTGACACCATGCGGGGTGTACTGCTACACCTGCATGCCCTTCGGGCTGCGCCACGCGGGCGCAACCTTTCAGCGGTTGATGCACATCGCCTTGGGGCGGCAGCTCGGCAGAAACACAAAAGCCTATGTTGATGACATAGTGGTCAAATCTCGCGAGGCGAGGACATTGATTCAAGATTTGGAGGAGACCTTCAAGAGCTTGCGTCAAGTGAACTTGAGGCTTAACCCGGAGAAGTGCGTGTTTGGCGTCCCCTCCGGCAAGCTACTGGGGTTCCTCGTATCCCATAGAGGGATCGAGGCGAACCCGGAGAAGATCAAGGCCATTGAAGATATGAGCCCACCGCAGACCCTCAAGGAGATGCAGAAGCTAGCAGGGCAGGTGACCGCATTAGGGCGTTTCATCTCCAAGCTAGGCGAGCGCGCCTTACCCTTCTTTAAGCTCATGAAGAAGAAGGGCCCGTTCGAGTGGACCTCGGAGGCCGACCTGGCCTTCCAAGACCTCAAGAAATACCTCACCAGCCCCCCGGTGATGGTGGCACCGCGGCCTCTCGAGCCTCTAGTACTCTACCTTGCCGCCACCCCGTACTCCGCCAGCGCGGCGCTGGTGGCGGTTCGGGAGGAGCGCCAAGACAAGGGTGTGGCACGTCAAGCCAGAGCTGATGCAGCGCAGGGTCAGGAAGGCGCAGCAAAGCCATCAGCGGCGGAAGACCAAGCTCAGCAGGGCAACATCGCAAAAGCTCCTGAGGACGGTCAGGTCTTAGGAAACCCACCACCTCAGGATATGCCCCAATCTCCGTAGGACCCGAGCCTCGACAGTGTGCCAGCCCTCGTCAAGCACCCGGTGTACTTCGTCAGCACCGTGCTGCGGACGCAAGGGCGCGCTACCCCATGCCGCAAAAGCTCCTGCTCGAACTCTTGGTGGCCTCGCGCAAGCTGTGGCACTACTTCCAGGGCCACCCCATCAAGGTCGTCTCATCCTACCCATTGGAGAGGGTACTCAGGAGCCCTAACTCAGCCGGAAGGGTCGCTGAGTGGAACATCGAGTTGCAAGCATTCCAGTTGGAGTTCAGCACTACCAGGGTCATCAAGGGAGCCGCGCTCGCCGATTTTGTGGCAGAATGGACAGATGCCCCGACTCTTGAGGAAGGAGAAGACCGGTCCACCTCCCCAGGAAGCAAGGCACCAGACGACTGGGTCATGTATTCGATGGCGCCTTCGCGCACCAGGGCGCGGGGGCTGGAGCAGTTCTCATCTCGCCCACTCAGGACAAGCTCTACTACGCCGTGCAACTCTGTTTTCAGCACGGCGAGAAGGTCTCCAACAACATCGCAGAATACGAAGGCCTCCTAGCCAGCCTGAAGGCCGCGACAACTCTAGGGGTGAAGCGCCTCACTGTCAAAGGCGACTCGCAGCTCCTCGTCAACTTCTCCAACAAGGTTTACGAGCCGAAGGACGAGCACATGGAGGCCTACCTCGCGGAGGTGCGCAAGATGGAAAAGCAGTTCTTGGGCCTGGAGCTGCAGCACGTGCCCCCGGGCACCAACAAGGAAGCCGACGACATCGCCAGGAGAGCATCCAAGCAGCAACCGCAAGAGCCTGGTGTCTTCGAGAAGAGCGGCTCTTCAAGCCATCAGCTACGCCACCTCTTTCGAGCACGACTCAGCCTCGGGAGGAGCTCCCACAACCCTTGGCCACGGGAGCCCCAGCCTGTGGCCCAACCTCTGGAGCTCGGCTGCTCTTGGCGCTCGAGCCCCAGGAGGAGTGCTGGACCAAGGAATTCAAAGAGTACCTGATGCACGGGACGCTGCCGGAGAAGGAAGAGGACACGGAGCGCGTGGCCTGGCAAGCCACGACGTACTGTATCCAAGACGGCCAGTTATACAGGAAACGACCGAACGATGTCACGCTGCACTGCATCTCCAGCGATCAAGGAAGGGAGTTGCTGATTGACATACACGGCGGCGACTGCGGACACCACTCGTCGTCACGGACCCTCGTCGGCAAGGTGTTCCGTAGTGGGTTCTATTGGCCTACAGCACTCAACGACACGGCCGAGCTGGTGAAGTCCTATGAAGCTTGCCAATTCCACGCCAAGCAGATCCATCAGCCTACTCGGGGCCTCCAAACTATCCCGCTCACGTGGCCATTTGCGGTCTGGGGGTTGGACATCTTAGGCCCGTTCCCTCGAGCGCCAGGGGGCTACCACTATCTCTACGTCGCCATCGACAAGTTTACCAAGTGGGCGGAAGTGGAAGCCGTCCGTACCATTCCAGCCGGCTCTGCTGTCAAGTTCATCAAGGGCCTCGTGAGCCGCTTCGGGGTCCCCAACCGCATCATCACAGATAACGGTTCGCAGTTTACTAGCAACCTCTTCAAAACCTACTGTGCTAACCTTGGAACGCAGATCTGCTACGCTTCGGTGGCCCACCCCAGGAGTAACGGTCAGGCCGAACGCGCTAACGCGGAGGTCCTGAGGGGCCTCAAGACCAGGACTTTCAAGAAGAAGCTAGAGTCCTGCGACAGGGGCTGGCACGACGAGCTCCAATCCGTGCTGTGGTCCATCCGAACCACCGCCACCAAGCCAACGGGCGAGACTCCATTCTTCCTCGTCTACGGAGCTAAAGCAGTCCTCCCTCACGAGGTCAAGCATCGCTCCGCGCGGGTCCTGGCGTTCGATGAAACGCGGCAGGACGCCATGCGGGGGATCGATCTCGTGCTCGGGGAGGAACATCGTCGCGAGGCCACGCTGAGGGCGGAAGGTACCAGCAAGCGCTGCGGCAGTATCACTGCCGTAACATCCGCTCCAGGACACTAGAGACGGGTGACCTAGTCCTGAGGCGGGTCCTCTCCAGGGAATGGCTGCATAAGGTTTCGCCAATGTGGGAGGGCCCGTTCAAGGTCGTTCACATCTCCAGGCTGGCGCCGTGTGCCTGGAGACACAAGAAGGGGTACCTACCCAAAACGCCTGGAACATCCAGCACCTCCGGAAGTTCTACCCATGAAGCAAGGCCCAGAGCTTGTGAAGCAAGGCCCAGAGCCTGTGAGGAAAGGCCCAGTGCCTGTGAAGAAGGCCCGGTGCCTGTGAAGAATCGCCGCCCGTGACACTCTCACGTAATAATGAGTTGGGGCTGTACACGCCCCGGAGTCTCAGGAGCGCCGGCCTCAGGCCCTGGGGCTCCCTCCCACGCCTAGTGGACAGCACTTGGCTCCGCGCTGGTGAGAAGACTTGAAGACTAGATTAGGTGCCGGACGCGGCTTTTCATTTGCTTTCCGCAGTTGGCTCGCCTTTCCTTAATGAAAGTTTGCCTTTGGCTTTCCTTGCTGATTTGGTTCCCTCGCCTCTCACTGCATTTTTTCCGGCTCGAATTTGCTCGTGTTCTCTCTCTCGCATGCCTCACGAGGGGGCTAGGCAGGTGCCCTCGCGAGCATTTTTTCTCCTTTCCGCCTTCTCGCAAGCCACCCTCGTTCAAGCCCAAAAGCTGGCGCACCTCTCCAAGTCCGTGCCCCTAGGGTACCGCGACACAAAGCGCCGGGTCAGGGCCAGGATGAACGGCAAATCTTTTAACACACTTCCTAACGAGTTTTTCGCAGTTCCTGAGCGAATGCAGGCCACCAAGGCAAGGTGCATGTGAGGAAATAAACGCCTCGCGAGGAAGAGGGCGTCCTGAGTATACCAGGTTAAGTTATCTTTGCGCAAAATAATGACACAGCACGGGAACAACACGCATACTGTTATAGCTGAGGAACCATAGTTTGATACACGCCCCCTGGGCCCATACTGGTTTCATTCTTGATGCAGGAAAAGAGTAAAACAAAAGTAGCATGCAGCGATCCGCGAAGATAGGCCCCTAGTGCTACCCCGAGCCTAGCCGGATCATTCCTCACGCTTCACGGAGGTGCGGCGACGAGACGACCCACTGCCGCCTTCAAAACGGGCGCGGCGGCTGGCCATAGCTGCCACTGCTGGAGTTGTCACCGGAGGAAGAGCCGCCGTAGCTGGACGAGACACGATCGCCGCCGAGGGCGAGCTCGCCCTCATCCTCGCCGCGACCGTCCCCAAGGCTGAGCACCTCCTTACCGTCGTTCGCCTCGGGGCAGCACCCGGCACGGCGACCATCTTCCCCAAACACCCTCACATAGAGGGTCGATCCACCATCGTACCTGAAGTGGAGGGTGCACCGCCTGGCCAGGCCGCACGCGCGGGTGTATGTCTGCCAGCCGCGGGCCAGGGCTATGTTGCCCACGGCGGAAGTCTCGACCGCAACCCAAGAGGCCTTGCTGCAGCAGCCATCTGCCTGCAGCCAGAGTTCGCCTGGACCAGAGGCCGGCAGTTCGCCGACAAAGAAGCGCGGAAGTTGGAGCCAGTTGCCGGCCGGGTTCTCCGACCAGACGACAAACTCCGGCAACACCTCCGTCGCGTGGGAGCGCGGACGAGGCGGCCGCGCCACCATAGCATGCCTCCCCTCATCAACTGGACCGCCATGGCTGGGGTGACCCACTCCGCGTGCCGTGGCGCCGTCTCGACGATGGGCCACGGCAGGGGTCACGGCATGCTTGCACGGGCGGCCATGGCCGCGCATGGGCGCCGGGGAGCCGGGTCCCTCGCGAGGGGCCTTCCCCTTCTCAGCGGCAGAGAACTTCCTTCGTGGTGCCACGGGTGTCGCTGCAAGTGATAGAGTGAGGAGGAAGGAGCAAGCAAGCAAGGAAGAGATGGGCAACGGGGGCTCCGCCCCCCTCCCCATTTATAGCAAGAGAAGGCCAACCGACGTCTCCCATGATTGCGGCTAATGATGGTTTTCCTTGCATGTTGCAGGGACTTGTCAAGTCATGCAGTTGCTGAGGCAACATGGGGAAGCGGAGACGCCCACGTCCAATCAACCACCACGCGTCAACCGAGGCCGCAGGCTTTTGGGGCCCGCGGTGCTCCGAACTTGACCCTTGGCTTCGCCGCAAAGCCAAGCCCGAGCGCACCTTGGGCCCGGGGGCTACTGTCGGTGTTCTGGGAACGGGGGTCCCCAGACTTGCCTGCCTGCAGCCCATGGTGTGGCTAAGCTAGCAGGCCGTACGGCCCATCTTCATCGACAAGGCATCCAAGACCCTCACGAGGTTCCAAGCCTCGCGAGGCGGACGGCGCAAGACCTCCTCTGGAGTAGCCTAGCCAGGCAGGCTCACGAGGAGCGGAGATATCAAGGCGGGGAAAACCTCACGAGGCTCTTGTGACGTGAGCCATGACGCACGACACCAGGCGGGCGCCAGCACGCGCATCGTCCTTATTTCCTCTTCGGTGCTAAGGAGGCCAGCGCAGGCGAAGAGTACCGAGGTATCAGGCAAAGGTTGCTATATTGGTGCAATGAGACCAAGACCAGGAGGACAGTAAGACGGAGGTCATCGTAGAGCCCAAGACGGCGTCACCACCAGAGCTTTTCGCAGGCGAAGACCACTTTTGTCAGGATAGCTTGTACTAGCTGTCCCCCTTCAAATTTGCCCGCCGTTGTTGGCTCCCTTCCCGCTCAATATTTGGAAGAGGACCAGGGCCTCTATAAATAGGACTAGCCACCACAGTAGGAAGGACAAGAACTAATCTCGAACTGATTCAGATCATCCTCAACTACACAAGCACAAGAACACCTCAACCTCAGGAGGCTGTTCTTCCCTTGTACTGTTCATCATCAGCCCAAGAGGCAATCCACCACCACCACACTAGAGTAGGGTATTACACCACAACGATGGCCCAAACCAGTATAAATCTTGTGTCTTCCTGTGTTGCGAGTTCATCGAGTTCGTCCGCGAGACCATAGCGAGCTAGGGCGTAGATCGGTAGGAGGGAAAGACTTCGCGCGCACCCCAGTGTTCGAACCTTAAGGGTTTGCCGGAACCCCACATCCGACAGGGTGGCCAAAACACCTTGTACCTTTCCCAATACTTGACCTTCGATGCAATTGTTTACCTTTCTAGTTTTTCTTAATTTAGAATTGACTAGGAGAACGAATCTTCTTCCATCTTCAGTTCTATTCTTGGGGAGTGGAGAATTGACACATAAAAATGGTTGGTTTGGAGTATTCATTATCACGGAGGACATTGAAACTAATCTAAAAAAATAGCTATATATTTTGCATGGTAAATTGCAATGAGAATGCTTATATTGCCAACTATAGAAAGATGGGGAAACCGATAGAATATAAAAGGAATACTAATGAAAGGGCAAAGATTTCCACTTTCCCTTCTATTGTGTCTCATGATGAAATAGGTGACGAGGAGGAGCTCCTTATTCAACCAATCTCATCAATAAGAAGCTCGAAAAATTAAATAAACCCACACATGATGTGGTGAAGAAGAAGAAAAGAAGAAAGAATAGAGGTAAAAAGGTATCTTTCCCAAATAATTTTGCTCCTATTATTGTTGCGCCTCATAAAAATGAATCAAAAATAATCGTGAAAGATGATGCACTTGATGATGATATTGCTTCTTTGTCTTATGGCACAACGTCCGAGGGCACTATTGATGATGATTTTGTTATGCCTATTGCTTGTTGTGATAATTATGATTGGGAAGATAATGATACTTCTTATAATCTTGGAAATCTTTTTGGCACCAACTTGGGAAGTTATTATGATAGCAATTGTTATACCATTGGTGCTATTCATACTATTAATGATGAGAGTGATTATGCTTATGATATGCCAAGCCACAAGCTTGGGGATGCTATGTTTTATGAGAATGACATGTTTGAGAATATACTTGCTGCAATTAATGTTTGTCCCAAGCTCGGGGATGCTATGCTTAATGAAGATGATCTTTTTAGTCCCCCTACTTTGAATGATCAAATTTCCTATGATGATTCCATGCCTCCTATTTATGATGATTGCAATATTTATGAAAGTGGGTTTGGAAGAGTGTCAACTTTATATAATATTTATCCCACTATTTTGGAGGGTGTTGAATCCTATTATAATAATAAAAGTGGATTTGTAGAGGTCATGACTTTATTTAGTAATGATTCCACTATTCTGGAAGAGGTTTCAATTGACTATGATGAGAACAAAGTTGCTACTTATGATGATTCTTGTGATGATACTTATTTTATAAAAAGTAGTGATAATTATTGTCATAATTTTAAATATCCTTTTACTGAACATTATTCTTTTAATGTGGAAACAATTTATAATATTCGAGTTTTATATGATACTCCCACTATTGTGAATGAGAATAAAATTGCTTATATGGAGAGTAATAAATTTTCTATGCTTTTGGATCATGAAAAGAATGCTTTATGTGATGGTTAAATTGATGAATATATTCATGATGATACTGAAAATTATTATGAGAGAGGAACTTATGCTTCATGATGCTCTCTTTATGTTCCAATTCTTATCTTTTATGTGAGCATCATTGAAATCATCATGCGTAGCCAAAAGGCATTAAAGAAAAGCGCTTGTTGGGAGACAACCCAACACTTTTACCTACTGTTTTTGTGTGTTCACATGATTAAGCTACTGTATTAATCATGTTTTATTGCTTTTGTTTCAATAAAGTTCCAAGTAGAGCCTTTGGGATAGTGTGGATGATAGTTGACTTGATTCTATACAAAAACAGAAACTTTTGCACACAGTCCAGGAATTTTAGAAATTCACTGGAATGTGCTTTTCATCTGAACTTTTTTACATATGATTTATATACAAATTTTCTACGTTGTCCTAATTTTTCAGAATTTTTGGAGTTACAGAAGTATGGTCAAAGTTCAGATTATTACAGACTATTCTGTTTTTGACAGATCCTATTTTCAATGCTTGGTTTGCTTGTTTTAGTGTTTCCATAGCTTATATTGCTCAATATAAATTGTGGAAATGATAAGGTACAGTAGGCATTGTTTGAGAACAATTATTAATCTTGTCTTTTACAATACCAAAGTCAATGATTTGCTTTATCATACAAATGCATCTCACGAAGTTCCGTTAAGTTTTGTGTGATTGAAGTTTTCAAGTTTTGGGTGAGATACTGATATGAGGAGAATAAGGAGTGACAAGACCCTAAGCTTGGGGATGCCCAAGGCACCCCCAAGGTAATATTCAATGAAGATCCTAGCAACTAAGCTTGAGGATGCCCCGGAAGGCATCCCCTCTTTTGTCTCCAACATTATCGGTAACCTCACTTGGAGCTACATTTTCATTCGTCACATGATATGTGTTCTGCTTGGAGTGTCATTTTATTTTACTAGGATTTGCTTGCTATTATTTAGGGTAATGTTTTGCATCTTTTACTTCAATAAGAATGTTAAGTATAGCCTTTGTCATGCTTATATTGCAAGTCTTTATGTGGCTGTTTGAAAACAGAAAGTTGCATGCTAGTGCGTGAATTGTTTAAAAATGTTAGAATCTGATAAAATGTTGAACTTTTTTGCACAATAAGCTATGATAATTTTTCTACTGTGTGGTAAATTTTCAGAATTTTTGGAGTTAAATAAATATGGATCTTGCTTCATCCTTTACAGACTGTTCTGTTTAGACAGATTGCTGTTATGATTGCATTGTTTGGATATGTTTGCTTGTTTAATGATTCTATTTGAGGATAGGAGTTTAAATATGCAGAGGCATTTAGTATGCAATGTTAAATTATAATTTTAGTGATCTTTTACAATAGAGAATGATAAAGTTATTGCATTGATTTATACTAACGAATCTCACGAGTTCTTGTTGAGTTTTGTGTGGATGAAGTTTTTAAGATTTAGGGAAACCGTGATATAAAAGGAATTAAGGAGACACAAAAGCTCAAGCTTGAGGGTGCCCAAGGCATTCCAAGATAATATTCCAAGAAGTCTCAAGCATCTAAGCTTGGGTATGCCCCGGTAAGCATCCCACCTTTCTTCATCAACAACTATCGGTTAGTATCGGTTGAGCCTAAGTTTTTGGTTCTTCACATGAGTTGTGCTATTATTGGAATGTAATTTAGTTTTCATTTTGCTTGCAGTTTTAATAAAAATACATAGATCTGAAAGTTTTTAAATAAAAAAGAGTCCTCACATAGCTACCCATTTACATAACTACTAGCTTGATCTTCACTTATATCTTTTTGGAGTAGTTCGTCATTTACTCTTGTGCTTCACTTATATCCCGTGAATAAATTGTTGAATGAATTGAATATCATGAAGTTGAAATTATATGTTCATATCATGCCTAGTAATAGCTTCACATTGGGTTTAGAAAGTGAAATCTTTTGAAGGTTGACAATTACAATATTGGTCATACAAGCAATTCACGAAAGATTAGTATAAGGAAGAGAACGTTCACATATAAATATATTATCTTGGACATCTTCTACGATTGTGAATACCCATTAATTATTTTCAAACTTGAGAAAATTAGTTGAAGTTGGACAAGGAAGACAACGTAATGAGTTATGGTTGTGTATATTTGCATAGAAATATTGGTATGGATCCTCCAACATGTGGTGTTTTCTTAGGATCTTTTGCTAGCCAAAAATTCGTACTAAGTAGAGATACTAGTTGTGCATCCAAAAACCCTTAAACCCAGTTTCTTGACATGAATGTCCAGCATACCTACCTACGGATTGGATAAGATCCTTCAAGTAAGTTATCATCAGTGCATAAAGCAATAAAAATTGCTCCTAAATATGTTTGATCTTTTATTGTAAGGGAAAATTGAGTGTCGTACGAACTTGTGATGGAAAAGTAATAAAAGAGACGAACTGCATAATAAAGGTTGCTATCATAAGGGGCAATATAACGTGACGTTCCTTTGCATTAAGATCTTGGGCATCCAAATAAAAAGCGCATGACAACCTCTGCTTCCCTTTGCGAAGGGCCTATCTTTTACTTTTAAGTAACTTTTATGCAAGAGTCAATAGTATGCATTCTCATTTCAACCTCAATTATTCTATAGCTGGCAAGCATCATGTGGTGGGGAAAGATCTACGCACATATGGCCAGTCAAATATATTTGATCATGATTTATTATTGTTGACAATTATCTCTATGATAAATGAGTTTTCTTTGACAGAAAACAGTAAGGGAGTTGCCTTACTGCATATATATTACTTTTAAAAAGGATTACATGTGTCGGTGTACAAAAGTAGGGGCTCCCCTTTTTTACCCCTTTACTTGTGCACTGGCAGTCAGAGCCGCGCCCGCGGCCACACTAAGTAGGGCGGAGGAGGGAATCCAAAGGCACAAGATGGGCAAAGCAACGACCAAGACCAGACACACAAAGAGCAAGAGGGCGAGGTGGACTCCCCAAGTGAGACCCTTGCCGGGGCAGCCTCCGCAGCCCCGGCAAGAGCCTTGTCAGGGCAACTTGCCCGACGCCAGCTGAGCGCGCCACCCTTGAGCCGAAGGGTTCCAACGCCATCAAGCACATTGGAACCAAGGCTCGGGAGGCACCTCCATGGTGGCATGAGATCTTTGTGAAGATCATAAACACACGAGATCATATGAGGACTAGAAGACGACGATCCTCGGCAAGATCCTGGCTGAGGAAATCCACAAGACCCCCGGCAAGATCCTTGCCGAGGACGACCGCGATGCCATGGCAAGACCCTTGCCGAGGCCCCGGCAAGACCCTTGCCGAGGACACCTGCGGGGCCACGGCCAGGCCCATGTCTGCCAAGACTCCACCGCCGTTCCCACACAGCTTCCAGCCCAACCAGCTGGGCGGGCACCTGCGTGGCGACACGCGGCCTCCAGGCCAACTCAGCAAGCACCTGCGTGGTGGCATGCAGATCTTCGTGAAGACTCTGCCACCGCGCCAGCCCAGCAGCCAGCCAACGTGGCGCTACAATGCTTCATCAGCTCGGACGCGCGTCGGAGCCAGGCGAGGCGGCGACAGCTGGGATGAGCTTCCCCGCCGTCCCCGATAAAGCAAGAAGGGCACGTCGGCAGCGCATTAAATGCGTTTGTCCGACGGTGCTAGAGGATAGACTTAACCACTGTATACCTTTCCACCTCTTGTGTGCCACTGTGGCGACCCCTTTTGTCTATAAAGAAGACCCGAGGCGTACTGGAATAGGATTGGATCTTTTGGACTACGCACGCACCACAGCTAGTCCGAGAGTTCAAGAACACTCAAATATACACCAAAGTAGGACTAGGGTATTACGCATCCTTGCAGCCCGAACCTGGGTAAACGATCTTTGTGCTGACAGCCAGACCCGCTCTTTGCACAACCTCGCGCCCGCCAACCGTAGAAGGGATCCCAGTGATTCCATAGGTGTCGTTTCCACCGACATCTTTGGTGCGCCAGGTAGGGTGTCGGTTGTGGAAATCTGGTTTGGTTGGAGTAGCGGCTTCATCGTGGTTGTCACTCCAAGGAAGAAGACGACCAAACAAGCGGCATCATCGGCGGATGCCGTGAACGCTCCCGCAGCAGCAAAAAAGCTAAGTCATGCAAAACTTTGAGCAATTCCTTTTTATATATACGGTTATCGTCCCCGAAGATCTTGCCCTGTGTATGGAAAACCTGCACGCAATGGGGACCTTCCACTATTGGCAACACCCTTGCTCTGTTTCGAGTCTTCTCAACAGTTCGAGCGGCTGCGTCAAGAGCGGCAGGGTGGCCTTCTGCAATTGGCAACGCTCTCGTTCTGTCTCGAGTCCGCTCGACAGTTCGAGCGGCCGCGTTAAGAGCGGTAAGGTGGTTAGCCTGGCAGCAAGCACACCCGACAGGCTATTGGGGATCCGTCCTCAAGGCGCCGCGGCCTGGGTTTACGCGCCGGCAAGCCTACCCGATTAACGTAGGGTGGACATACAAAGGGAGATCAAACGGGAAAATAACATGCATCGTTTTAGGGTACTGCAGAGTTATATTACATCAAATATTCGCTGCGGTTCTAACTTAAGATAAAACTGTCTTGGTCTTGTACTCGCAGCGGGGATAAGAAACGGGGTGCATAGTCCTGACGCTGGCCCTCTATCCTCCGAACTCCATCGACACGGCTGATGATGGGCTCGATACGCTCCTCGAGCGCCACGAGGTCCACACCCTCCGGCAAGCTCTCCAGCACGGCGTCGAAGTCGAGGTTGGGGTTCCAGTACGCCACCTTGGTGAGGACCTTGGTCATGGCACCCCGGCAAAGCCTCCGAGCCTCATCGGCTAAAGAGGCCGCCCGGTTGGAGCGGAACTGCTCCAGGGCTCCGAGAACGCCCTCGAAGATTAGGGTCAGCTTGGCGTTGGGGCTCACGTTCGGCTCCGGGGCGTACCTCACGTTAGGCATCCCCATGGCAGCCAGCTTCGTGGTGATCCTGCCGGCGACGTCCTCGAGGCAGCTGATCCAGAGGTTTTCGCCTTTCACGTAATCCTCATGGTTGGCGGCGACGTTCCTCCGCAGCTGCCTCTCCTCCTCCAGGCCGTTGGTCAGGGTCTCCTCCCGGGCCCTGACCTCCGAAAGCGTCCCCTCAAGGCCTTCTAGCTTCAGCTTCAGGTATTTGACGGAGTCATTGGCCTTGGAGAGCTGCTCAGCCTTGCTGAGGACTACGGCCTGCGCCTCCACCAGAGCACCGTTGAGCGTGTCCTTCTCCTTCGCCAGCTTCAGGGCCTGTCCCTTCAGCCCATCCCGCTCCACCTCCAGCAGTTTCACCTTGCCAGGATGGACCAAGGCCTGGGCATCGAGCGCCTCCTTGTGCCTCTGCTCCAGCACCTGGGTCCGCTGCACGACAAGCTTCTCGACCTCCTCATCCTTGTCGTGGAGTGTTGCGGCGAGCTTCTCCTCACGAGCGGCAAGGTCCTCCTCCTGGGAGTTCAACACGGCTTGGTGCTGGTGCCGAGCGGCCTCGTCCTTGGTGGCCTGTTCCCTTGCCGTCTCTTGAGCCTCCTCGATGTCGGCCTGCTTCATGACAAGCTCCAGCTTACGCTCGGCCAGCAGGTCCAGGGCGACCTTCAGCTCCTCATGGGATTGGCAAAACCAAGCCTGCGTCTCGACGACGCGCCCCTCAAGGTCTGCCTCCGCCTTGTCCACCGCCGCCATCCTGGACTTGGCCTTGTCCAGGCGGGCACGGTGAAGCACCCGGAGCTTCTGGAAGTTGACATTCATGGCCCGAAGGAGCTCCTCCTCCTGGGAACCTCCGCCACCGGCGCTTGGCTCATCGACAACCTCAAGCCCGGCGGTGGCGAGCACCTCGTCATCGAACACCTCCCCCTCGGTGGGCACCCTGGTGCTCGCCGTCCCTGGGAGGTGGACGAACAGATCGTCGCTCACCTTGAGGTACCTGCCCAAGCCGGAGGCAGTAGGGGAGGAAGGCTGGTCATCGACCATCCCCTCCTCGGCAGTGGCCTTGCCGGCCTCTCCAGCAGGCCCCTTGCCGGCCTCCTCGGCAGCGGCCTTGTCGGCCTCCTCGTCAGGCCCCTTGGCGGCATCCTCAGCAGCGGTCTTGGTGGCCTCCTCGGCAGCGGTCTTGCTGACCTCCGCCTCAACGTCCCTGGCGACGTCCTCGATGATGGTGTCGATGTCCTCCGGTCCGCCAAGGAAGGGCCTGGACACCAAGAACGGGAATGAGGCGGAGCCAAGGTCAAGGCCCAAGAAGAAGAAGGAAGGACAAGGACGGGAAGTGAGCAAACTTACCCGCACCGGGCTGGGAAGAAGTGGCGCCCTCCACGCCAACGCTCGTTGCCGGGGTGGAACCACTGGGACCCAAGTTCGTCTCCTCCTCCTCCATGGGCGTGGGCCGGTGGTGGATGCCTTTGCCGGGGACACCCCTCGGGGTGGCTAGTCGAGGGGGGTGGCATGTTGGGGGGTAGCCCTCGGCGGCTCCTCCTGCTGCCGTTCTTCTCCTGTGAAAGCCGGCAAGATCAACATCAAAGATTCACACCCCAAAGTCCATCAATGGAGGAGTGAGTGATGTACTCACGCTGGGGGCTGAAGTGGGGGCTACGTCGAGGGCTGCTCCCTAACACCAGCGGCGTACTCGAAGTACCCGTCGGGGGCTTGTCGCCCGTCGAGGCCTTGGCTCTCTTCGCCACCCTCTGCGCCAGCGTCTCCGTGTCCCTGTGAAGACAACACCAGGTCAAGGAAAGATGGCACAGGAGTAAAGTAAGGGGATAATGCGGGACTGGGCAAGATACTTACTCTTCCTCCACCTCCTCCTCTTCCACTGGCTTCCTCTTCCTCCTTGGGCTGAGAGACCCAAAATCGATGACGACCTCCGTGTCGACATCCGCGGGAGGAGGAGAAGCGGGTGGAGTCCGAGGATGCTTGGACGAAGAAGAGGCAGCCACTTTCTTCTTCGCCACCGCGGCTTTCACCATCTTCTTTGCTGCCGCGGCCCTCGTCAGGCGCACAGACCCCCCTGGATCTCCTGCCGCTGCTTTGTCCTGCCGGGCCGGACCGGCTCGCCGGAGCGGGCCCGCCATAGGACACGCCTTTTTTCCAAGGCCGGAGGGTCGTCGGCCTCGGCCTCTTCCTCGGTCGACTCGTCAACCACATCTTCAATGAGAGGGGCCCCGATGTCGGCAGTGCTGGCCTCCCCGGTAGACTCCACCCATTCGGCGAGCTCCTTGTCCTCCACGGCCGTGCCGGCCTCGTCCTCCATGGCACCAGCGCTGCCGACCTCTCGGGCTAGCTCCGCCTCCGCCGCCCTGGCGGCAATATAATCCAGCTCCTCCTTGGTGGTATCCCGGATAAGCAATGGCTCATCACGGACATACTTCTCTGACAGGCTGTCGAAGAACTCCTGCACCTGATCCGCCCCCAGCTCGACCCAATTTGGGTCAAGGTCATGCGCGTTGAAGTCTGGCATCATGGCGATGATGTCGGTTTGGCGAGAGTTGTTGCTCAGCGGGACCACCCCTGCCGGCAACCCGAACAAGGGCCCCTTGGCGACCTTGCCGGCCTTCGCAGCCTTGCCGGTCCTCTCAGCCCTGCCGTCGCGGTGCACGTCGAGCTGGAAAAGTGTCTGGCAAAAGTGGGCGTGCCCCATCACCGTGAAGTTGTGGTTCAAGCCAGGGCAAGGCCTCATGATGTCAGCCGCGTTCCTGTAAAGCCAGGCTGGCCTCCCCTTGTTATGAAGTGGAGCGATTCGGCGACGGATGAAATCCGCCCCAATCATCTCAAGGGTGAGCCCAGCCACGGTGAGGCGATGGATCCTGGTGGTGGCGACCGTGAGCTTCTCATCCTTGGTGTCGACATCGCCCCAATCATCTCTACGAACCGGCGGCGCCTGGCGAACCCGGCAAAATTCCTGCGGGTCCTCCTCCTCAATCCAGCTCCGCCACTCCTCCCACCTCTCCTTCTGAGCGCCCTCCGGGTATGTCCCCTTCCCCTGGCTCCTTGGGATCCAGGCGACACAACCGGAGATGGCGCCTCCCTTTTGGATACGAGGATAGAAGTAGTGGCGGAAGGGCGCCGTGCTGGGATGCACTCTGACGAAGCCCTCGCAGAGATGGGCGAAAAGGGCCATACACGCCACAACATTTGGAGTAAAATCTAGCAGGTGGAAGCCATAGGTGTGCATGACGTCATTGAAGAAATCGGAGAAAGGGGGCAGAGCCCGCAGGAAAAGTAATCAACAAACAAGGGGTACCTATTCGGGCCGGCCTCGGCAAAACCAGCGGGGATGATGCGCGTGGCAGGGTGCCCCTTCGTCTTGCACCCCCACAGGGGCTTGAAGTAGTCTCGGAGGTGGACCGCATCGACCGTCGAAGGAAAGTAGGCGAGCTGCGTCCGTCGCGCCGCCAACTCGCTCTCAGGCGCCTCCCTCTCCCTGGCATCCTTGGCCACTTCCTTGCCCCTGATGGTTTTGGGCGCCATGGCAGCTGGAGGGGGGCGAAGAATCGAGAGCAATGGGGGCGGCGACGGCGAGCAGAAGCAAGAGGGTGAGAAGGAAGAAGGGAGAGACGATGGTTCCGAGATTAGGAAAGGCACAGGGGGTAAATCGGCGTCGCGCCTGCAGTTTCTCCTTTTTTATGGGTAAGGCGTGGGCCGCTTTGTTACCATTTACCGCGATGTGACGCATGAGGGCAGCAACCGCCCCACGCATGACCCCCACGTCACGCACTGTTCGGGATCGTTGCAGAAATTAAAAAAAATTCTACGCATCACCAAGATCAATCTATGGAGAGACTAGCAACGAGAGAGAGGGGAGTGCATCTTCATACCCTTGAAGATCGCGATGCGGAAGCGTTACAAGAACGCGGATGAAGGAGTCGTACTCGCAACGATTCAGATCGCGGTTGATTCCAATCTAAGCGCCGAACAACGGTGCCTCCGCGTTCAACACACATACAGCCCGGGGATGTCTCCTCCTTCTTGATCCAGCAAGGGGAGAGGAGAAGTTGAGGGAGAGCTCCGGCAGCACAACGGCGTGCTGGTGGAGCTTGCAGTTCTCCGGCAGGGCTTCGCCAAGCACTATAGAGGAGGAGGAGGTGTTGAGGAGGGAGAGGGCTGCGCCAGGGGAAGGGGTGCGGCTCCCATGCACCTCCCCACTGTATATAGGGGAGGAGGGGGCTGGTTTCTTGCCCTCCAAGTCCATTGGGGCGTTGGTAAAGGTGGGGGAAAGAAATCCCATCATTTCCCTTCCCCACTGATTATTATCCCCCCTTTTTAGGGATCTTGATCTTATCCCTTCGGGATATGATCTTATTCCTTCTAAGGGGGATCTTGGTGCGCCTTGACAAGGGGTGTGGGGCCTTGCCCCCACTACCCACGTTCATGTGGGTCCCCCCATGCAGGTGGGCCCCACTCTGGAACCTTCTAGAACCTTCCCGGTACAATACCGAAAAATCCCGAACATTTTCCGGTGGCCAAAATAGGACTTCCCATATATAAATCTTTACCTCCGGACCATTCCGGAACTCCTCGTGACGTCTGGGATCTCATCCGGGACTCCGAACAACATTCGGTAACTGCACACTAATTCCCATAACAACTATAGCGTCACCGAACCTTAAGTGTGTAGACCCTACGGGTTCGGGAATCATGCAGACATGACCGAGACAGCTCTCTGGCCAATAACCAACAGCGGGATCTGGATACCCATGTTGGCTCCCACATGTTCCACGATGATCTCATCGGATGAACCACGATGCCGGGGATTCAATCAATCCTGTATACAATTCCCTTTGTCAATCGGTACGTTACTTGCCCGAGATTCGATCGTCGGTATCCAAATACCTCGTTCAATCTCGTTACCGGCAAGTCACTTTTACTCGTTCCGTAACACATCATCACGTGATCAAATCTTTGGTCACATTGAGCTCATTATGATGATGTCATACCGAGTGGGCCCAGAGAGACCTCTCCGTCACACGGAGTTACAAATCCCAGTCTCGATTCGTGCCAACCCAACACACTTTCGGAGATACCCGTAGTGTGCCTTTATAGCCACCCAGTTACGTTGTGACGTTTGGCACACCCAAAGCATTCCTACGGTATCCGGGAGTTGCACAATCTCATGGCCTAAGGAAATGATACTTGACATTAGAAAAGCTTCTAGCAAATGAACTACACGATCTTATGCTATGCTTAGGATTGGGTCTTGTCCATCACATCATTCTCCTAATGATGTGATCCCGTTATCAATGACATCTAATGTCCATGGTCAGGAAAACATAACCATCTATTGATCGACGAGCTAGTCAACTAGAGGCTCACTAGGGACATGTTGTGGTATATGTATTCACACATGTATTACGGTTTCCAGTTAATACAATTATAGCATGACCAATAGACAATTATCATGAACAAGGAAATACAATAATAACCATTTTATTATTGCCTCTAGGGCATATTTCCAACAGTCTCCCACTTGCACTAGAGTCAATAATCTAGTTCACATCACTATGTGATTGTAATGAATCCAACACCGATGGGGTTTGATCATATCTCGCTTGTGAGAGAGGTTATTAGTCAACGGGTCTAAACCTTTCAGATCCGTGTGTGCTTTACAAATCTCCATGTCATCTTGTAGATGCAGCTACCATGCACTACTTGGAGCTATTCCAAATAACTGCTCTACTATACGAATCTGGTTAGCTACTCAGAGTCATCCGGATTAGTGTCAAAGTTTGCATCGACGTAACCCTTTACGACGAACTCTTTTACCACCTCCATAATCGAGAAAATTCCTTAGTCCACTAGTTACTAAGGATAAGTTTGACCGCTGTCATGTGATCCATTCCTGGATCACTCTTGTACCCCTTGATTGACTCATGGCAAGGCACACTTCAGGTGCGGTACACAGCATAGCGTACTGCAGAGCCTACGTCTAAAGCATAGGGGTTCCTTTCTCTCTCTTTTGCCGTGGTCAGATCTTGAGCCTCACTCAATGCTCACACCTTATAACACAGCCAAGAACTCCTTCTTTGCTGATCTTATTTGAACTCCTTCACAATCTTGTCACGGTATGTATTCATTTGAAAGTACTATTAAGCGTTTTTTGATCTATCCTTATAGATCTTGATGCTCAATGTTCAAGTAGCTTAATCCAGGTTTTCCATTGAAAATCACTTTTCAAATAACCCTATATGCTTTCCAGAAATTCTACATCATTTCTGATCAACAATATGTCAATAACATATACTCATCAGAAATTCTATAGTGCTCCCACTCACTTCTTTGGAAATACAAGTTTCTCATAAACTTTGTATAAACCCAAAATCTTTGATCATCTCATCAAAGCGTATATTCCAACTCCGAGATGCTTACTCCAGTCCTTAGAAGGATTGCTGGAGCTTTGCATACTTGTTAGCATCTTTTAGGATTGACAAAAACCTTCTGGTTGTATCACATATATCCTTTCATCAAGAAAATTGTCGAGGAAACAATGTTTTGACATCCTATCTGTAAGATTTCATAAATAATGCAGTAACTCCTAATACAATTCCAACAGACTCTTAGCATCGCTACGAGTGAGAAAGTCTCACCGCAGTCAACTCCTTGAACTTGTCGGAAAACATCTTAACGACAAGTCGAGCTTTCTTAATGGTGATACTTACCATCATTGTCCGTCTTCCTTTTAAAATCCATCTGTACCCAATAGCCTTACGACCATCAAGTAGTTCTTCCAAAGTCTATACTTTGTTTTCACACATGGAACCTCTCGGATTTTATGGCCTCGAGCCATTTGTCGAAATCCGGGCCCACCATCGTTTCTCCATAGCTCGTAGGTTCATTGTTGTCTAGCAAGATGACCTCCAAGATAGGATTACGTACCACTCTGAAATAGTACGCATCCTTGTCGACCTACGAGGTTTGGTAGTGACTTGATCCAAAGTTTCATGATCACTATCATCAGCTTCCACTTCAATTGGTGTAGGCGCTACAGGAACAACTTCCTGTGCCCTGCTACACACTGGTTGAAGTGACGGTTCAATAACCTCATCAAGTCTCCACCATCCTCCCACCCAATTCTTTCGAGAGAAACTTTTCCTCGAGAAAGGACCCGTTTTTAGAAACAATCACTTTTGCTTCTGGATCCGAAATAGGAGGTATACCCAACTGTTTTGGGTGTCCTATGAAGATGCATTTATTCGCTTTGGGTTCGAGCTTATCAGGCTAAACCCTTTTGACATAAGCGTCGCAGCCCGAAACTTTTAAGAAATGACAACTTAGGTTTCTCTAAACCATAGTTCATAGGGTGTCATCTCAACGGAATTACGTGGTGCCCTATTTAAAGTGAATGCGGTTGTCTCTAATGCCTAACCCATAAACGATAGTGGTAATTCGATAAGAAACATCATGGTTTGCACCACATCCAATAGGGTGCAACTATGATGTTCGGACACACCATCACACTATGGTGTTCCAGGCGGCATTAGTTGTGAAACAATTTCCACAATGTCTTAGTTGTGTACCAAACACGTAACTCAGATATTCATCTGTATGATCATATCATAGACATTTTATCATCTTGTCACGACGATCTTCAACTTCACTCTAAAATTACTTGAACCTTTCAATAATTCAGACTTGTGTTTCATCAAGTAAATATACTTAGAATCTAATCAAATCATCTGTGAAGTAAGAGCATAACGATATTCACTGCGTGCCTCAGCACTCATTGGATTGCACACATCAAATGTATTACTTCCAAGAAGTTGCTCTCTTGTTTCATCTCACTGAAAACGAGGCCTTTCAGTCATCTTGCCCATGTGGTATGATTTGTATTCACAAGTGATTCAAAATCAAGTGAGTCCAAACGATCCATCTGCATGGAGTTTCTTCATGCGTATAAACCAATAGACATGGTTCGCATGTCTCAAACTTTTCAAAAACGAGTGAGTCCAAAGATCCATCAACATGGAGCTTCTTCATGCGTTTTATACCAATATGACTCAAATGGCAGTGCCACAAGTATGTGGTACTATCATTACTATCTTATATCTTTTGGCATGAACATGTGTATCACTACGATCGAGATTCAATGAACCATTCATTTTAGGTGCAAGACCATTGAAGGTATTATTCAAATAAACAGAGTAACCATTATTCTCCTTAAATGAATAACCGTATTGAGACAAACATAATCCAATCATGTCTATGCTCAACGCAAACACCAAATAACAATTATTTAGGTTTAACACCAATCTCGATGGTAGAGGGAGCATGCGATGCTTGATCACATCAACCTTGGAAACACTTCCAACACATATCGTCATCTCACCTTCAGCTAGTTTCCGTTTATTCCGTAGCTTTTTATTTTGAGTTACTACCACTTAGCAACCGAACCGGTATTTAATACCCTGGTGCTACTAGGAGTACTAGTAAAGTACACATTATAATGTATATCCAATATACTTCTATCGCCCTTGCCAGCCTTCTCATCTACCAAGTATCTAGGGTAGTTCTGCTTCAGTGACCGTTCCCCTCATTTCAGAAGCACTTAGTCTCGGGTTTGGGTTCAACCTTGGGTTTCTTCACTAGAGCAGCAACTGATTTGCCGCTTCATGAAGTATCCCTTTCTTGCCCTTGCCCTTCTTGAAACTTGTGGTTTTACTAACCATCAACAATTGATGCTCCTATTTGATTTCTACTTTTTCGGTGTCGCGAATAGCTCAAGGATCATCATATCTATCCCTGATATGTTATAGTTCATCACGAAGCTCTAGTAGCTTGGTGGCAGTGACTTTGGAGAACCATCACTATCTCATCTGGAAGATTAACTCCCACTCAATTCAAGCGATTGTAGTACTCATACAATCTGAGCACATGCTCAACGATTGAGCTTTTCTCCTTAGTTTGCAGGCTTAAGAAACTTGTCAGAGGTCTCATACCTCTTGACGTGGGCACTAGCCTGAAATCCCAATTTCAGTCCTTCGAACATCTCATATGTTCTGCGATGTTTCAAAAATGTCTTTGGTGCCTCAATTCTAAACCATTTAGCATTACGCACTGAACTACCATGTAGTCATCAAAACGTGTATGTCAGATGTTCGCAACATCCACAACCGATGCTCGAGGTTCAGCACACTGAGAGGTGCATTAAGGACATAATCCTTCTGCGCAGCAATGAGTACAATCCTCAGTTTACGGACCCAGTCCGCATAATTGCTACTGTCAACTCTCAACTAAATTTCTCTAGGAACAAATCTAAAACAATAGAACCAAAGCGTGAGCTACGACATAATTTGCAAAGACCTTTTGACTATGTTCATGATAATTAAGTTCATCTAATCAAATTATTTAATGAATTCCCACTCAGATAGACATCCCTCTAGTCATCTAAGTGATACATGATCCGAGTCAACTAGGCCGTGTCTGATCATCACGTGAGATGGACTAGTCATCATCGGTGAACATCTTCATGTTGATCGTATCCACCATACGACTCATGTTCGACCTTTCGGTCTCTTGTGTTTCGAGGCCATGTCTGTACATGCTAGGCTCGTCAAGTCAACCTAAGTGTTTTGCATGTGTAAATATGGCTTACACCCGTTGTATGCGAACGTTAGAATCTCTCACACCCGATCATCACATGGTGCTTCGAAACAACGAACTTTCGCAACGGTGCACAGTTAGGGGGAACACTTTCTTGAAATTTATGAGGGATCATCTTATTTATGCTACCGTCGTTCTAAGCAAATAAGATGTAAAAACATGATAAACATCACATGCAATCAAATAGTGACATGATTTGGCCAATATCATTTTGCTCCTTTTGATCTCCATCTTCGGGGCGCCATGATCATCATCGTCACCGGCATGACACCATGATCTCCATCATCATGATCTCCATCATTGTGTCTTCATGAAATTGTCTCACCAACTATTACTTCTACTACTATGGCTAACGGTTAGCAATAAAGTAAAGTAATTACATGGCGTTTTCATTGACACGCAGGTCATATAACAAATTAAGACAACTCCTATGGCTCCTGCCGGTTGTCATACTCATCGACATGCAAGTCGTGATTCCTATTACAAGAACATGATCAATCTCATACATCACATATATCATTCATCACATCCTTTTGGCCATATCACATCACACGGCATATGCTGCAAGAACAAGTTAGACGTCCTCTAATTGTTGTTGCAAGTTTTTACGTGGCTGCTATAGGTTTCTAGCAAGAACGTTTCTTACCTACGCCAAAACCACAACGTGATATTTCAATTTCTATTTACCCTTCATAAGGACCATTTTCATCAAATCCGATCCGACTAAAGTGGGAGAGACAGACACCCGCTAGCCACCTTATGCAACTAGTGCATGTTAGTCGGTGGAACCTGTCTCACGTAAGCGTACGTGTAAGGTCGGTCCGGGCCGCTTCATCCCATGATGCCGCCGAATCAAGATAAGACTAGTAACGGCAAGTAAATTGACAAAATCGACGCCCACAACAACTTGTGTTCTACTCGTGCATAGAAACTACGCATAGACCTAGCTCATCATGCCACTGTTGGGGATCGTTGCAGAAATTCAAAAAAATTCTACGCATCACCAAGATCAATCTATGGAGAGACTAGCAACGAGAGAGAGGGGAGTGCATCTTCATACCCTTGAAGATCGCGATGCGGAAGCGTTACAAGAACGCGGATGAAGGAGTCGTACTCGCAACGATTCAGATCGCGGTTGATTCCGATCTAAGCGCTGAACAACGGCGCATCCGCGTTCAACACACGTACAGCCCGGGGACGTCTCCTCCTTCTTGATCCAGCAAGGGGAGAGGAGAAGTTGAGGGAGAGCTCCGGCAGCACGGCGGCATGGTGGTGGAGCTTGCAGTTCTCCGGCAGGGCTTCGCCAAGCACTACGGAGGAGGAGGAGGTGTTGGGGAGGGAAAGGGCTGCGCCAGGGGAAGGGGTGCGGCTCCCATGCGCCTCCCCACTATATATAGGGGTGGAGGGGGCTGGTTTCTTGCCCTCCAAGTCCATTGGGGAGTTGGCAAAGGTGGGGGAAAGAAATCCCATCATTTCCCTTCCCCGCCGATTGTTATCCCCCCTTTTAGGGATCTTGATCTTATCCCTTTGGGATATGATCTTATTCCTTCTAAGGGGGGATCTTGGTGCGCCTTGACAAGGGGTGTGGGGACTTGCCCCCACTACCCACGTTCATGTGGGTCCCCCCATGCAGGTGGGCCCCACTCCGGAACCTTCTGGAACCTTCCCGGTACAATACCGAAAAATTCCGAACATTTTCCGGTGGCCAAAATAGGACTTCCCATATATAAATATTTACCTCCGGACCATTCCGGAACTCCTCATGACGTCCGAGATCTCATCCGGGACTCCGAACAACATTCTGTAACTGCACACTAATTCCCATAACAACTATAGCGTCACCGAACCTTAAGTGTGTAGACCCTACGGGTTCGGGAATCATGCAGACATGACCGAGACAGCTCTCTGGTCAATAACCAACAGCGGGATCTGGATACCCATGTTGGCTCCCACATGTTCCATGATGATCTCATCGGATGAACCACGATGCCGGGGATTCAATCAATCCTGTATACAATTCCCTTTGTCAATCGGTACGTTACTTGCCCGAGATTCGATCGTCGGTATCCAAATACCTCGTTCAATCTCGTTACCGGCAAGTCACTTTTACTCGTTCCGTAACACATCATCACGTGATCAACTCTTTGGTCACATTGAGGTCATTATGATGATGTTATACCGAGTGGGCCCAGAGAGACCTCTCCGTCACACGGAGTGACAAATCCCAGTCTCGATTCGTGCCAACCCAACAGACACTTTCGGAGATACCCGTAGTGTGCCTTTATAGCCACCCAGTTACGTTGCGACGTTTGGCACACCCAAAGCATTCCTACGGTATCCAGGAGTTGCACAATCTCATGGTCTAAGGAAATGATACTTGACATTAGAAAAGCTTCTAGCAAACGAACTACACGATCTTGTGCTATGCTTAGGATTAGGTCTTATCCATCACATCATTCTCCTAATGATGTGATCCTATTATCAATGACATCTAATGTCCATGGTCAGGAAACCATAACCATCTATTGATCAACGAGCTAGTCAACTAGAGGCTCACTAGGGACATGTTGTGGTCTATGTATTCACACATGTATTACGGTTTCCAGTTAATACAATTATAGCATGAACAATAGACAATTATCGTGAACAAGGAAATACAATAATAACCATTTTATTATTGCCTCTAGGGCATATTTCCAACACGCACGACCCTCCACGCCGCGCATTCAGCGTGGGTCGTGGGGAAGCATAGCGAGCGAAAGAGTTACTACGGTAAAACTCCGCCCCGCGTGCCCGCGCACCGTTCTGGGACCAGCACAACAACGCGTTGCGCTTATGTGTGGCCCAGGCCCGGGGGCTCCTGTCGGTGTACAAAAGTAGGGGCTCCCCTTTTTTACCCCTTTACTTGTGCACGGGCAGTCAGAGTCGCGCTCGCGGCCACACTAAGTAGGGCGGAGGAGGGAAGCCAAAGGCACAAGACGGGAAAAGCAACGACCAAGACCAGAGACACAAAGAGCAAGAGGGCGAGGTGGACTCCCCCAGCGAGACCCTTGCCGGGGTAGCCTTCGCAGCCCCGACAAGAGCCTTGCCGGGGCAACTTGCCTGACGCCAGCAGAGCGCACCACCCTTGAGCCCAAGGGTTCCAACGCCATCAAGCACATTGGAACCAAGGCTCGGGAGGCACCTCCATGGTGGCATGGAGATCTTTGTGAAGATCATAAACACACGAGATCAGATGAGGACAAGAAGACGACGATCCTCGGCAAGATCCTGGCCGAGGAAATCCACAAGACCCCCGGCAAGATCCTTGCCGGGGACGACCGCGATGCCATGGCAAGACCCTTGTCGAGGCCCCGGCAAGACCCTTGCCGAGGACACCTGCGGCGGCACGGCCAGGCCCACGTCTGCCAAGACTCCACCGCCGTTCCCACACAGCTGCCAGCCCAACCAGCTGGGCGGGCACCTGCGTGGCGACGCGCGGCCTCCAGGCCAAGTCAGCAAGCACCTTCGTGGTGGCATGCAGATCTTCGTGAAGACTCCGCCACCACGCCAGCCCAGCAGCCAGCCAATGTGGCGCTACAACGCCTCATTAGCTCGGACGCGCGTCAGAGCCGGGCGAGGCGGCGACAGCTGGGACGAGCTTCCCTGTCGTCCCTGATAAAGCAAGAATGGCACGTCGGCAGCGCATTAAATGCGTTTGTCCGACGGTGCCAGAGGATAGACTTAACCACTGTATACCTTTCCACCTCCTGTGTGCCACTGTGGCGACCCCTTTTGTCTATAAAAGGAGGCCTGAGGCATACTGGAAGAGGATTGGATCTTTTGGACTACACATGCACCACAGCTAGTTCGAGAGCTCAAGAACACTCAATTATACACCAAAGCAAGACTAGGGTATTACGCATCCTTGCGGCCCGAACCTGGGTAAACGACCTTTGTGCAGACAGCCAGATCCGCTCTTTGCACAACCTCGCGCCCGCCAACCGTAGAAGGGATCCCAGTGATTCCATAGGTGTCGTTTCCACCGACAACATGTAGAGTATCATGTTACAAGGGGGGATGCCATCACCACTTTGGGTGTAAGGCAAAGCTATAGAAAAAATAGTGGATCGGGTGGGGTTTTGCGTGGTCATGGTATTTAGGAGGGCAGTGATGAACTGCCTTTTTCTATCAGATTCTCTATGAAGTAAGTCAGATAGGTCTTTGATCAAGGGTGCTTTCCAAGCCTTGAAAGTGGGGGTTATTCCTCAGAAGCTCTATGATAAATGAGTTGGGAGGCAAAACATTAAGCCCCTATCTTTCTCTGTGTTCAATGGATGCCATTTGTTCTAAAAATATGCTTCGAGTACTAGCAAACATAGAAGACTATATGATGATTTAGTATGTGGAGCTCTTACTTAGAATCTGTTGAATAATTTGAATTACAATTTTTTGGTGACTAAGAATATAGGTTGTTGCGTTTCAAGAAAATTCATTGTTTGAACCTTAACATGTGAATTGGTTGCTACTTTAACATGATGAGTTTTATGAGAAAGAGTTGTTGTTATGATGCTAGGAAAAGTGATTGAAATTATAATTGATCAAACTTATGCACTTTGCTAGCATTCACACTTCATAAATTATTTGTTTTATCATTTACCAACTCAAGGACGAGTAGGAGTTAAGCTTGGGGATGCTGATACGTAATTCCTGCTCGTCCTCGAGCAGGTAAATGATAAAAAAGATAGTTTTTTGATGTGGAATGCTACCTAGCATAAACTTGATCATATATCTAATCATGGCATGAATATTAAGACATGAGTGATACAAAGCAATAGTCTATAATTTGACATAAAAACATCAATACTCAGGCATCCCAACAAACAATCATGTCTTTCAAAATATCAACGCTAAAGAAAGCTACCCCTACAAAATCATATAGTCTTGTCATGCTCTGTCTTCTTAACACAAAGTATTTATCATGCACAACCCCGTTGACAAGCGGAGCAATTGGTTCATACTTTTTAACATGCTTCAGCTTTTTCAACTCCCACGCAATACATCAGCGCAATCCATGGATATAGCACTATAGGTGGAATAGAGTATGATGATAGGGGTAAATATAGAGAAGCCAAAAAAGTAAGAAAGTCTCACATCGACGCGGCTAACCAACGGGCTATGGAGATGCCCATCAATTGATATCAATGCGAGGAGTAGGGATTGCCATGCAACGAATGCACTAAGAGCTATAAGTGTATGAAAGCTCATCATGAAAACTAAGTGGGTGTGCATCCAATCCTATAATGAAAAATTCCCACTAGTATATGAAAGTGACAACATAGGAGACTCTCCATATGAAAAACATGGTGCTACTTTGAAGCACAAGTGTGGAACTAGCATGCCCCTTCTCTCTTTTTCTTTTTTTTTCTTTTTTCCTTTTTCTTTTTCTTTTTATTTTCTTTTTTTCTTTTGTCTCTCTCATTGTCCCGAGTCTCATCCCGACTTGTGGGGGAATCATAGTCTCCATCATCCTTTCCTCACTGGGGCAATGCTCTAATAATGAAGATCGTTGATCATCACACTTCTATTTACTTACAACTTAATATTACAACTCGATACCTATAACAAAAATATGACTCTATATGAATGCCTCTGGCAGTGTACTAGGAGGTGCAATGATCTAGCATAACATGTATAAAAAATGATGCACGGTGGCTGAGCCACAACTACTATGTCAGTTATATGATCATGCAAAGCAATATGACAATGAATGCTCAAGTCATCAAAACGGAAGCGGTGGAAGTTGCATGGCAATATATCTTGGAATGGCTATGGAAATGCCATAATAGGTAGGTATGGTGGCTGTTTTGAGGAAGATATAATAAGGCTTATGTGTGATAGAGCATATCAGATCACAGGGTTTGGATGCACCTGCGAAGTTTACACCACATCTCGAGGTGAGAAAGGGCAATGCACGGTACCATAGAGGCTAGCAAATTGTGGAAAGGTAAGAGTGTGTATAATCCATGGACTCACATTAGTCATAATGAACTCATATACTTATTGCAAAAGTTTATTAGCCCTCGAAGCAAAGTACTACTACTCATGCCCCTAGGGGGATAGATTGGTAGGAAAAGACCATCGCTCGTCTCCAACCGCCACTCATAAGGAAGACAATCAATAATAAATCATGCTCCAACTTCATAGCATAACGACTATACGTGCATGCTTCGGGAATCACAAACCTTAACACCAATATTCTTACTAACCACAACCGTTTACTAGTACCACCCACACATTATCATCTCTATATCGCAAAATTATTGCAAGGAATCAAACATATCATATTCAGTGATCCATAAGTTTTATGTAGGATTTTATGACTAACCATGCAATTGACCAATTCCTGTTGACTCTCTAAATAGATATAAGTGAAGCATGAGAGTTTAATTCTTTCTACAAAAGACCATGCTCTAACAAATATAAGTGAAGCAAAAGAGCATTCTAAAAACAACGGCTTTCTATGTGAAGAGAAACAGGCAATCCAAACTTCAAATGATATAAGTGAAGCACATGAGGCATTCTATAAAGCCATACTCAAAAGATATAAGTGAAGTGCAATGAGCATTCTATAAATAAACCATGGACTATCTCATACCAGCATGGTGCATAAAAGAAAAATAAAAAATAAACACAAAAGACGCTCCAAGATTTGCACATATCACATGAACGAAACAAAGACGAAAACATACCGATACTTGTTGAAGAAAGATGGGATGCCTTTCGGGGCATCCCCAAGCTTAGACGCTTGAGTCTCCTTGGATATTTACTTGGGGTGCCTTGGGCATCCCCAATCTTGAGTTCTTGCCTCTCCTCCTTCTCCTCATATCGAGACCTCCTCGATCTTTGATCACTTCATCCACACAAAACTCGACAGAAAGCTCGATAAGATCCGTTAGTATAATAAAGCAAATCCACTCAAGAGTACTGTTGCAAACCAATTATTTTGTTTTTGCATTTAGCTTATGTAATATAACATTCATGGTATCACAGATCAACGATAGTTTCAACAAAACAATCAAAACATATGCATCAAAAAAACAGAATCTGCTTAAACGAGACAGTCTGTAAGATATGAACATCACCATACTTCTGTACTCCCAAAATTCTGAAAAAATTAGGATGAAATAAACAATTTGTATAACAATACTTTGCAAAAAGTTTCAGAACCTTTCGATGTTCCAGCAAAAAATGTAAAATCACGCACTACAGCCAAAGTTTTTGTTTTGCACCGCACATACCAACAAGCAATCTACTCATCCTAAAGGCAAATCTTGGCACAATAATTTTACAATACAAAGGATTTGTACAAGGGCATAATTATTTTTGTTGAAAAGTTTCTGTAATTGAGATTCACAAAGTTTCCATGGGCATGAACAAAGTTCAAGGACGTCCCCCCCTTCAATAGTGTTCATCTTTCTCACTTTCACTTTTCTTTTTGTGAAGTTTTAAGTTCCCCTCTATATTTTTTTGTTTTTAAACTTTATAAAAGCACTCAACATAATCAAATGACTCTCTAGAACTTCCGGCTTGTCTCCCTGGCAACGCTTTCTTTAAAGCCATTAAGCTAGGCATAACGTGCTCAAGTAATGGGTCCACCCGGATCCCAAGGTATATCAAAGCCAATTTTAATTAGCAATGATTTGGCATTTAGTAGTGAGAAGAAAGCAACATATATCAAGCAATGAAGAAGTCTAACTCTGTTCCTATGCATCGACATGTTATACAAGAACAATTCATGCACATCAAGTAAAGGCCAATGCATAGCATAAGCAGATTCTTGCAACTTTATCGTGTTGGAAACATAGAGAGGCGGAGATATAGTTCCTCTCTCATAATAATTGCAAGTAGGAGCAGCAAGCACATGCATATTACATTCATCAAAATTATCATGTGCAACGGTAAATGGCAACCCATCAATATAATCCTTAAGAAGAACAAACTGCTCTGATATAGTGTAGTTTGGAGAATTCAAAAAGATAATAGGACTATCATGTGTGGGTGCAATAGCAACAATTTCATTCTTAATATAAGGAACCATAGCAAGTTCATATCCATAAGCATAATTCATATTGGCATCATGGTCACAAGCGTCAAGTTCATCAAAAAGGGAAATTTCAAAAGAATCAACGGGATCATAGCAATTATCATAGCATTCATCCTTCGGTAAGAACGAAGGGTAATTAAACAATATATGAGTTGAAGAGTTACTCTCATTAGAAGGTGGGCACGGGTAGCTAACCCGTTCTTCCTCCTTTTGTTCTTCGCTATCCTCATCATCTTTTTCATCCAATGAGCTCACAGTTTCATCAATTTCTTCTTCCATAGACTCCTGCAAAATATTAGTCTCTTCTTGGACAACCTAGACTTTCTCAATAAAAACATCAATATCAGAATTGTATTTGTAATTATCATAGCAATATTTAAGGATGGCAAAATTTTCAGGTCTATAAACATCATCATCAAAAGCTTCATACTTAAAAAACAAATATTCAATTTCAAAAGCACCCTTAAAAGCAACAAATTCTTCTATTCGTTCCACATCATAATAATCATATATACCATTAGCATAAGAAGCCAAGGTTTCATTATCACTAAATTCACATGAAAACGGAAGGTGTCGAGCCTTCATCCTAGAGCAACAAGTATAATCATATCTCGAGCATAAATTCCAAGCATACCATTGCAACATTTCAATTTGATCCCATAAAAGTTTTCCTTTTTGAGTCAAGCGATAATCCCTAAAGTATTCACGTTGATCCAACGTTACTCCCATTATCAAGTTGAATGAGGTTTTCTCAGGATTATCAAAGTAGTGCATAGTATTTTTCACATAACGGGCATCGAGGGTTTTAGGAGGTTCCCCATCTCCATGAGTAGCAAGTACCACTAATTTTTTTGGTGTTTCATGTTCCATATCCATAACTAATTATAGAGAACAACTTAGAAAAGAAAATAAAAACTAATTAGTGATATAGCAAACAAGCACACACGAGAATATTCACCCCACGCTATTGCTGCTCGGCAACGGCGCCAGAAAAAGGTATTGCTAACCCACAAGTGTAGGGGATCGTTTGTAGCCTTCTTCGATAAATAAGAGTGTCGAACCCAATGAGGAGCTAAAGGTAGAACAAATATTCCCTCAAGTTCTATCGACCACCGATACAACTCTATGCACACTTGACATTTGCTTTACCTGAAACAAGTATGAAACTATTTTGCAAGAATTAACTATGAGTACTTTGCGAGAATAAAACTATGAATAAATTGCAAGGTGTGACGCCCCCGATTTGACCATACACTAATCATACACGCAACGTGTACGATCAAGATCAGGGACTCACGGGAAGATATCACAACACAAATCTAAAAATAAATAAAAAGTCATACAAGCATCATAATACAAGCCAGGGGCCTCGAGGGCTCGAATACAAGTGCTCGATCATAGAAGAGTCAGCGGAAGCAACAATATCTGAGTACAGACATAAGTTAAACAAGTTTGCCTTAAGAAGGCTAGCACAAACTGGGATACAGATCGAAAGAGGCGCAGGCCTCCTGCCTGGGATCCTCCTAAACTACTCCTGGTCGTCGTCAGCGGGCTGCACGTAGTAGTAGGCACCTCCAGTGTAGTAGGAGTCGTCGTGGGCGGTGGCGACTGGCTCCTGGGCTCCAGCATCTGGTTGCGACAACCAGGTAGAAAGGAAAGGGGGAAAAGAGGGAGAAAAGCAACCGTGAGTACTCATCCAAAGTACTCGCAAGCAAGGAGCTACACTACATATGCATGGGTATATGTGTAAAGGGCCATATCGGTGGACTGAACTGCAGAATGCCAGAATAAGAGGGGGATAGCTAATCCTGTCGAAGACTACGCTTCTGGCCACCTCCATCTTGCAGCATGTAGGAGAGAGTAGATGGTACGTTCACCAAGTAGCATCGTATAGCATAATCCTACCCGGCGATCCCCTCCTCGCTGCCCTGTTAGAGAGCGATCACCGGGTTATATCTGGCACTTGGAAGGGTGTGTTTTATTAAGTATCCAGTTCTAGTTGTCATAAGGTCAAGGTACAACTCCGGGTCGCCCTTTTACCGAGGGACACGGCTATTCGAATAGATAAACTTCCCTGCAGGGGTGCACCACATAACCCAACACGCTCGATCCCATTTGGCCGGACACACTTTCCTGGGTCATGCCCGGCCTCAGAAGATCAACACGTCGCAGCCCCACCTAGGCACAACACAGAGGTCAGCACGTCGGTCTAAATCCTATGGCGCAGGGGTCTGGGCCCATCGCCCATTGCACACCTGCACGTTGCGAGCGCGGCCGGAAGCAGACCTAGCCTAGCAGGCGTTCCAGTCCAATTCGGCGCGCGACGCTCCGTCGCTGACGTCACGAAGGCTTCGGCTGATACCACGACGTCGAGTGCCCATAACTGTTCCCGCTTAGTTGGTTAGTGCGTATAGACCAAATGGCCAGACTCAGATCAAATACCAAGATTTCGTTAAGCGTGTTAAGTATCCGCGAACGCCGACCAGGGCCAGGCCCACCTCTCTCCTAGGTGGTCTCAACCTGCCCTGTCGCTCTGCCACAAAGTAACAGTCGGGGGCCATCAGGAACCCAGGCCCACCTCTACCGGGATGGAGCCACCTGTCCTTTCAGCCCCCTCATCAGAATCACTTGCGGGTACTCAACGAGCTGACCTGACTTTAGTCACCACATGTGTCATGTATATAAAGTATATAGTATATACCCGTGATCACCTCCCGAGTGATCACGGCCCGATAGTATAGCATGGCAGACGGACAAGAATGTAGGACCACCGATGGAATACTAGCATCCTATACTAAGCATGTAGGATTGCAGGAAAAGGTAACAACAGTAGTAGCAAGGACATGCTATGCATCAGGATAGGATTAACGGAAAGCAGTAACATGCTACACTACTCTAATGCAAGCAGTATAGAGAAGAATAGGCGATATCTGGTGATCAAGAGGGGGGCTTGCCTGGTTGCTCTGGCAAGTAGGGGTCGTCAACAACGTAGTCGGTCGGGGCACCAGCAGCGACGTCGGTCTCGTAGTCTACCGGAGAGAAGAGGGGGAAGAAACAATGAATATAATGCAAACATAAGCATGACGATGGAAGACATGACAATGCGCGATGCTGTGCCCTAACGCGGTAGGAGGTGGTACCGGCGAAGGGGGGAAACATCCGGGAAAGTATTCCCGGTGTTTTGCGTTTTCGGACAGATGAATCAGAGGGGAAAAGTTGCGAGTTTGCTATGCTAGGGATGTGTGGCGGACAAGCGGGCCATGTATCCGGATTCGTCTCGTCGTTCTGAGCAACTTTCATGTAAAGTATTTTCATCCGAGCTACGGATTATTTTATATTAATTTATAAAGATTTAATCATTATTGGAATTATCTTATTAATTTAATTAGAAAAGGCAATCATGATGTCAGCGTGATGTCATCATGAAGTCAGCAGGGTCAAAGGTGGACTAGGTCAAATTGACGTGTGGGTCCCATTCGTCATAGGCTCAGACTAACTAAACAGTATTAATTAGCTTAATTACTAGATTAGGTTAACCAATTTAATTAGTTTAGTTAAACATGATTAATTAACTTACTTAATTCGCTAATTATTTAATTAATTAATTTGTTTATTTACTTTAAATTCTCTTCTCTTTTTTAAGGGACGACCCCACCTGTCAGGGGCACAATGTGCCCCTGCAGTGGTTGTGTGTACGCGGGGGGGGGGGGAAGGGAGACAGGGGACTCCGGCGGCCTCATCCAGGAGCCGCGGCGAGCTCCGGCGGGGCGCGCGGCCGTTGGCCGAATGCGGCGACCAGAGGCACGCGAGGCGCGGCGTGGCATGCGGTAGCAGCAGGCAGAAGGGCGAGCGGGGCGGACGGGTGAGGCGCGGCGGGTGCAGTGGGCCGGCGAGCCCGGGTCGTCCGGCGCGGGTGCAGTGATGGGGTGACCGAGGCACGTGAGCGAGGAGGGCAGCGCACGGCGAGGTAGGCGGTTGCCGGAGCCCACGACGAAGCGCGGGACCGAACGCGTCGGCGCGCGGCGGACGACAACGGTGACAAAGGACAAGGGGAGAGGAGGCCGGTGGCCTCACCAGCATTGCCGGTGATCAGGCGGCGAGGCTCGAGGGCGACCTGTGGGGAGGATGATGGGGACGACGTGCCGCGGTCGAGGCGAAGGAGCTCCAGTCGACGGCGGTGGTTGGCGTCGGGTGGCGATCCAGCGACGAGGTGCTGGCGACGACGGGCGACGGCATGGGGTCGGCGACGAGGCGAGGCCACGGCTCAGGCGGGAGTCGTGCGAGGGAGAGGAGGGGCGCAGAGGAGTCTGGAAGGGGCGGCGCCGGCGCCGGCTGGCGGGGGCCCTAGCGGAGCGGCGGCTTCCATCAGGCACGGGCGTGCGGGAGGAGGGGATCGAACAGGAGCACCCCTCCTGCGTGCGTCGGCGTGTGTGTGTGTGCGTCGTGGGTGGCGGCGCGGGGAGGGAACGGGGGAGAGTGGGGGATCGTGCGGGAGAGAGTGGGTAAGGCCTAGGGTTTGCGGGGGCAGAGGCCTAAGTAGGCTAAGGGCATGGGCTGGCCGGGCTGGGTCATGGCCCAGTTGGGCCAGAGGGGTTTACCTTTTTTTGTTTTACTTTTTTGTTTTACTTGTTCTTTTTACTATTTTATTTTATTTAGTGTGTCTAATCATATTCTAAATATGTGGTTTCACCACCATAATTACTTAGGATTTATTTGTCAACTTCAGAACATTTAATTTTTGACATTTCAAAACTTTTATTGTTTGCTTGATTTTGAATTTGAATTCGAACGGGATTTGATGCATCGTGAGGTTAACAACAGTAATTGTGGTGACGTGGCGTCGTTAATAGGGAATAACTGTAGCGTAACTATCCGGGCGTCACAATTCTCCTCCACTACAAGAAATCTCGTCCCAAGATTTAAGAGGTGTATGAAAAGGGGGGTTCTGGTTACAAAATTCTAACGATTCTTCTCGGTCTTGGTTGTTCTTCCTGAAGTAGTTGATCCTCTTTGTTGATGTCTTTATTTCTCTGCTTTAGGTCATCATGATGAAGTCAGGATCCTTTCTTCGGGAACTCCATCGTACTTACGAAAAAATAAAGGGTGGTTATTCCGGAAGAACGGACCTCTGCATGGTTGACTACCTGGTAGCTAACATCGGGGGAAGGTGGCGGAAAGTAACTCTCAAATTGAAACTTAAGAAAATATCGAGAGCAAAGTTCAAAGGTACAATAAGAAGTTTCAAGCAGCCAGGCAATCGTTCTATGCCTAGTCAGAAGGTGAAAGGTTTCAGGGCAACGCGAATAAGTATTGCGTCTGATACTAGAATAGATCACTAGGAATGTGGCTCGTGAGTTGCATACGAAGCCAAGCTCAAGGAATATCTTTGGCAATAGGATCTACAAGAGAGTCAGGTTTCGATCTTGTGGAACTGTGGGTTATGGGCCCACCATGTGGGTTAAAAGTAGGGAGAGCGGAGACGTCTTGCGTGATCATGCATGCAAGGCATGCAGAGGGTAGCATGTCGATTATGTCGGCAACAGCGTCGGTACCAAGGGCGAGGGACGAAGAGAACCATTTTCCTGCTCGTTGAACGAGGTGGACCATTAGGCAAAGTTCTCGTCCATCGGTGGCTACCGAAATGCCATCAACAATAGTAACAGGGTCTTACTGACAGAATTGTACACTGAGGTGTTTACATAAGTAGGAGAATATTACTGCTTAGATCATATAGATCACAAGAATGGTTAATCCAAACAAGGGAAAGGAAAATATGATTATCAGATTAAACAGAACAATGGAAAGGAAAATGTGTTTAAACACATATTTCAGGGGTATATCCTTCCCAAGGACAAGCAGAGCATGGTATCCATGATAGGATAGAAAGTAGAAAACCATTTAGGTAAGGGGAGGGGAATTTCATGTCATTACCCAAACAACGCTGTTTTGGATAATTGATAAAGAAAATATAGCATTTTGCTTCAAATGTTCTTATTGAAGATCGGAGTAACACAGGCGCTTCGAGATAGCATTGATAAGGTCTTCAAGCAAAGGTCAGACCTTGCATACACAAAGGATCCATCAGGAAAAACTCATTAAACAAGTCATTCAATTTCCTCATGAAAGAATGGTTAACCTTGTTAAAAAGGAAACTATAACACTAGGTCCTCCGGCCAGGTGTGCTAGGCATGACATCACCTTACCGTGTCATAAGAGATCCAATGTTATAACTCTTGAAATTATGTTCCAACCATCATATCTGACCAAGTTTCAAATCTGATTGGTGTCAGGACACCTCAGACTCAGGATGCCTGAGAAGAAAAGGTGCGACACAAATTAAACGAGATGATATTGTAAGGTTCTCGGGAGAAGAACTATGGAAGCGAGTTCCGAAACAAGAGTTCATCATTAAACCAACGAGAGGATGGGGAGGTGGCTGATGGACTTAGCGACAATTCATCGAGATTTCCAAAAAGATAGATCTCCACAATTATGTGAACAAGGAGATAACATTTGTCATATCAAATGATATAATGATGTATGCTAGAGAGAGAGAAAAAAAAACTTACACAATTAAACATTTGCTGAAAGGTGCACCCGAAATATGGGTTGGGTTGCACGACCAATGTTAGAATGGTGATTCAATAATCAATAGTCTAAGAATGAACGGCCAACCATTAACTTCAAAGCAATAGGGTTGCTAGAAGGAAAGAATCCAAACAACACCGTTCACTTGTTGGAATCAACACGGGGACCAAGAAAGAATGGTGATGGTGAGAAGTATCACTATACCAAGAATTCTTAAGAGGTGGAGTAATCCTAATGACATTCTTGACATAAAAGATGGTAATACTCCAAGGTAAAGAAGAACAAATGTTGGATAGCAAGGAACTCAAGGTATAACACAGAACACGAACAAGTTTGTCTTGGAGGGAAGGCAATAAAGTGGTCGATGACAACACAAATCATCGAGGGCAAGGATGGTATTTCTCATCATGAATTCAATTGATATCCTGGAAGAGCTCTGAATGCTGATGATGATCATGACACATTTGTCAAGAGGTTTCATGAAGATGTAATCGATCGGTGATGACATCAAGTTAAAGGAATGATGAAGCGAAAGGTTATTCGAAACAAGGGTACGACACAAACTCGAAATTAAGCTTGCTGTTCAAGAACCAATGATATGACGAGGAAGATCGATGTAGGATTAGCTCACCGTCGAAATTTGTGCTCCGGGAAGAAGGACCCGGTAGCACAGTTAAAATTGGCACGACAAGGATATAGCCAAGCAGGCTAGGAATGACGTGATTGAGTTCAAACTCGTAAGTAATGAAGGTTACCAAGAGTTGCTCAATCGCGATGCGGACTCGAGTCAGTTATCGGTGTCTTTGAGTGTTTAATAACTCAGAGCCCATGAAAAATTGGAATCAATGAGAATGTAGCACTTGATGAAGAACTCATAAGAAGTTATGCAGTTCCGTGGTAATCTTGAGATACCAGGGGGTAATACTCGACGACAATCAAAGTAGAGGTTGGACTGGGGTATTACTCTGCAGAAGACAAGTGCTTAAACTTGCACGAGAAATGGTATTTAAAGGAGAACATGGTCGGAAACCACGATCATAAATGATCGAACCACGGATACAAGATGAACTTATAACAAGTGGGTAATTATTTTTACGAGCAGCTTCCATGATAAGTTATACAACGTGTCCATGGGCATGAACACAATCTCAAGGTCGACTCCCACTTCTCCAATGCATAACCTTTCATTCACTCCTCGCGTTTGATGAAGTTGTAGTGCTGAAATTTTATCTGGCATAACACCGTTAGAGTATGACCCGTAGAAGCTTCCGGGTCTACACAGATTAGAAAAGGCACCCATCGGGGCATCTTAGAAACACATACCACAAGTTTCAATAGTAAATATCACCAGCTCGAAAGCAGAGCATGGTTGGCCAAATCAGAGAATAGGATTTACTAATGGCATTATGTATTAGGGAAGAATTCACAAGGCGATTAAATATGAAGGACACTAACAAATAAGAATCCAACAAAGGATCTGACGGTCCATAGCGGAGCTGATGTGAGCATCGGCACATAACCAGTTGAAGAAAGAATGCAAGGGCATCAAATCATAGAACAACTGAATGATTCAATGCTTAGGTATCAAAGGAATTATGATTTCCAAATCGAAGGATCAGAAGCAAAGGCTCTGATCAAGGGTGGATAAGTTCAATAGACCTAAGGGTACAATTGACGGCAAATAGATTGGTCGAGAACAAGCTCATGTTCAAAATGACTTCTGAGCCAGAAAGATAATTTAAAAGGATCAACTGATGATTGCATGCATTCGCACTCATGTTGAATCAATAGGATCAAAATGACTGTATCTATGGATACTAACGAATATTGCCAAACATATGGAAAGCATCCATAATGCAAGCAGACAAATATTGTAGAGCAATAAGCTACCGAGGATTTTTGGAGGATCGAATAGTATTTCGAAGACCATTTTGAAACACATAAACAATTGGGGATGAACTGATACTCAATAAGTGCGAGGAATCTTCAATAGGGGTATTCATGTGGTAAAGAACTGCAAGGCAGTAAGCTTAAAGGATTTTCAGAACAACGGAGAGCAATTTAGGGCATCTTGTAATACCAAGAGCAACTGAGAATGAAGGTATGAACGACAATTGTAGGTAGTTATCCATAAGGGTATATCGGTGGTAGGGGATTGTAAAGTCAGTGGGCACAAGGGTCACGGGAAAACCTCGGAGAGTATCTTCGGAATCTTCTGGTGCAGCAAGCGATCATCTGGAGTGAGGGGCTCTCCGAGAGAAAGTATTTATGAGAACCTACAATTAGTCTTTTTAGCAAAATCATTTAACCCGAATAGGAGAGAGTTCAGAGTCCCAGAGTAATGGTCGAGGAATAAAAGATCCTACTACCACCCAATGGCGATGTGGGCCCGTAAGACACATAGCCATGTTAGTAAAAAGTTTTGCAATGTCTAGACTCGACTTCGGCCAAGGAGTGTGGAAGGGGGATTCTGACAGGCAGTCGGCTCTGATACCAACTTGTGACGCCCCCGATTTGACCGTACACTAATCATACACGCAACATGTACGATCAAGATCAGGGACTCATCGGAAGATATCACAACACAACTCTAAAAATAAATAAAAAGTCATACAAGCATCATAATACAAGCCAGGGGCCTCGAGGGCTCGAATACAAGTGCTCGATCATAGACGAGTCAGCGGAAACAACAATATCTTAGTACAGACATAAGTTAAACAAGTTTGCCTTAAGAAGGCTAGCACAAACTGGGATACAGATCGAAAGAGGTGCACGCCTCCCACCTGGGATCCTCCTAAACTACTCCTGGTCGTCGTCAGTGGGCTGCACGTAGTAGTAGGCACCTCCGGTGTAGTAGGAGTCGTCGTCGGCGGTGGCGTCTGGCTCCTGGGCTCCAGCATCTGGTTGCGACAACCAGGTAGAAAGGAAAGGAGAAAAGAGGGAGAAAAGCAACCGTGAGTACTCATCCAAAGTACTCACAAGCAAGGAGCTACACTACATATGCATGGGTATATGTGTAAAGGGCCATATCGGTGGACTGAACTGCAGAATGCCAGAATAAGAGGGGGATAGCTAATCCTGTCGAAGACTACGCTTCTGGCCACCTCCATCTTGCAGCATGTAGGAGAGAGTAGATGTTAAGTTCACCAAGTAGCATCGTATAGCATAATCCTACCCAGCGATCCCCTCCTCGTCGCCCTGTTAGAGAGCGATCACCGGGTTATATCTGGCACTTGGAAGGGTGTGTTTTATTAAGTATCCAGTTCTAGTTGTCATAAGGTCAAGGTACAACTCCGGGTCGTCCTTTTACCGAGGGACACGGCTATTCGAATAGATAAACTTCCCTGCAGGGGTGCACCACATAACCCAACACGCTCGATCCCATTTGGCCGGACACACTTTCCTGGGTCATGCCCGGCCTCGGAAGATCAACACGTCGCAGCCCCACCTAAGCACAACACAGAGGTCAGCACGTCGGTCTAAATGCTATGGCGCAGGGGTCTGGGCCCATCGCCCATTGCACACCTGCACGTTGCGAGCGCGGCCGGAAGCAGACCTAGCCTAGCAGGCGTTCCAGTCCAATTCGGCGCGCGCCGCTCCGTCGCTGACGTCACGAAGGCTTCGGCTGATACCACGACGTCGAGTGCCCATAACTGTTCCCGCTTAGTTGGTTAGTGCGTATAGACCAAATGGCCAGACTCAGATCAAATACCAAGATTTCGTTAAGCGTGTTAAGTATCTGCGAACGCCGACCAGGGCCAGGCCCACCTCTCTCCTAGGTGGTCTCAACCTGCCCTGTCGCTCTGCCACAAAGTAACAGTCGGGGGCCGTCAGGAACCCAGTCCCACCTCTACCGGGATGGAGCCACCTGTCCTTTCAGCCCCCTCATCAGAATCACTTGCGGGTACTCAACGAGCTGACCCGACATTAGTCACCACATGTGTCATGTATATAAAGTATATAGTATATACCCGTGGTCACCTCCCGAGTGATCACGGCCCGATAGTATAGCATGGCAGATGGACAAGAATGTAGGGCTAGCGATGGAATACTAGCATCCTATACTAAGCATGTAGGATTGCAGGAAAAGGTAACAACAGTAGTAGCAAGGACAGGCTATGCATCATGATAGTATTAACGAAAAGCAGTAACATGCTACACTACTCTAATGCAAGCAGTATAGAGAAGAATAGGCGATATCTGGTGATCAAGGGGGGGGCTTGCCTGGTTGCTCTGGCAAGTAGGGGTCGTCAACAGCATAGTCGGTCGGGGCACCAGCTGCGACGTCGGTCTCGTAGTCTACCGGAGAGAAGAGGGGGGAGAAACAATGAATATAATGCAAACATAAGCATGACGATGGAAGACATGACAATGTGCGGTGCTAGGTGTGCCCTAACGCGGTAGGAGGTGGTACCGGCGAAGGGGGAAAACATCCGGGAAAGTATTCCTGGTGTTTCGCGTTTTCGGACAGATGAATCGGAGGTGAAAAGTTGCAAGTTTGCTATGCTAGGGATGTGTGGCGGACGAACGGGTTGCGTATCCAGATTCGTCTCGTCGTTCTGAGCAACTTTCATGTACAAAGTATTTTCATCCGAGCTATGGATTATTTTATATTAATTTATAAAGATTTAATCATTATTGGAATTATCTTATTAATTTAATTAGAAAAAGCAATTATGATGTCAGCGTGATGTCATCATGAAGTCAGCAGGGTCAAAGGCGGACTAGGTCAAATTGACGTCTGGGTCCCATTCGTCATAGGCTCAGACTAACTAAACAGTATTAATTAGCTTAATTACTAGATTAGGTTAACCCATTTAATTAGTTTAGTTAAACATGATTAATTAACTTAATTAATTTGCTAATTAATTAATTAATTTGCTTATTTACTTTAAATTCTCTTCTCTTTTTTTAAGGGACGGCCCCACCTGTCAGGGGCACAATGTGCCCTTACAGTGGTTGTGTGTACACGGGGGGGAGGGAGACAGGGGACTCCGGCGGCCTCATCCAGGAGCCGCGGCGAGCTCCGGCGGGGCGCGCGGCCGTTGGCCGAACGCGGCGACCAGAGGCACGCGAGGCACGCCGTGGCATGCGGTAGTAGCAGGCAGAAGGGCAAGCGGGGCGGACGGGTGAGGCGCAGCGGGTGCAGCGGGACGGCGAGCCCGGGCCGTCCGGCGCGGGCGCAGTGATGGGATGGCCGAGGCACGTGAGCGAGCAGGGCAGCGCACGGCGAGGTAGGCTGTTGCCGGAGCCCACGACGAAGCACGGGACCGAACGCGTCGGCGCGCGGCGGACGACAACGACGACAGAGGACAAGGGAGAGGCGGCCGGTGGCCTCACCAGCGTTGCAGGTGATCGGGCGGCGAGGCTCGAGGGCGACCCGTGGGGACGATGACGGGGATGACGTGCGGCGGTCGAGGCGGAGGAGCTCTAGTCGACGGCGGTGGTTGGCGCCGGGTGGCGATCCAGCGACGAGGTGCTGGCGACGACGGGCGACGGCATGGGGTCGGCGACGAGGCGAGGCCACGGCTCAGGCGGGAGTCGTGTGAGGGAGAGGAGGGGCGCAGAGGAGTCTGGAAGGGGCGGCGCCGGCGCCGGCTGGCGGGGGCCCTAGCGGAGCGGCGGCTTCCATCAGGCGCGGGCGTGCGGGAGGAGGGGATCGAACAGGAGCACCCCTCCTGCGTGCGTCGGCGTGTGTGTGTGTGCGTCGTGGGTGGCGGCGCGGGGAGGGAACGGGGGAGAGTGGGGGATCGTGCGGGAGAGAGTGGGTAAGGCCTAGGGTTTGCGGGGGCAGAGGCCTAAGTAGGCCAAGGGCATGGGCCGGCCTGGCTGGGTCATGGCCGAGTTGGGCCAGAGGGGTTTACCTTTTTTTGTTTTACTTTTCTGTTTTATTTGTTCTTTTTACTGTTTTATTTTATTTAGTGTGTCTAATCATATTATAAATATGTGGTTTCACCACCATAATTACTTAGGATTTATTTGTCAACTTTAGAACATTTAATTTTTGACATTTGAAAACTTCTATTATTTGCTTGATTTTGAATTTGAATTCGAACGGGATTTGATGCATCGCGAGGTTAACAACAGTAATCGTGGTGACGTGGCATCGTTAACAGGGAATAACTGTAGCATAACTATCCAGGCGTCACACAAGGTAATAAAAGTGGATAGCTTTTGTCAAAAAGAAAGTCATTTGTCCCTAGGCAATCGATAACAAGTAACGATAATCATTCTTGTAATTTTATATGAGGGAGAGGCATGAGCTAACATACTTTCTCTACTTGGGTCATATGCACTTATGATTGGACCCCTAGCAAGCATCCGCAACTACTAAAGATCATTAAGGTCATGAAACCCAACCATAGCATTAAGTATCAAGTCCTCTTTATCCCATATGCAACAACCCACCTACTCGTGTTTAAGCTTCTATCACTCTCGCAACCCACCATAAGCGAATCATGAACGTATTGCAACACCCTATAGCGAGGATCATCTACTTCTTGAGCTTGCGTTGGTTTTTCCATTGAAGAGGAAAGGATGATGCAGCAAAGTAGAGATAAGTATTTCCCTCGGTTTGAGAACCAAGGTATCAATCCAGTAGGAGACAACGCACAAATCGCCGAATACCTCCAAAAACAATCAAACAAACTTGCACCCAACGCGATAAAGGGGTTGTCAATCCCTTCACGGTTACTTGCAAAAGCGAGATCTGATAGAGATAGATAAATGATAAAGTAAATATTTTTGGTATTTTTGGTTTATAGATCGGAAAGTAAAAGATTGCAAAAAGAGTAGATCGGAAACTAATATTGTAGATCGGAAACTTATATGATGGAAAATAGACCCGGGGACCATAGGTTTCACTAGAGGCTTCTCTCAAGATAGAAAATAATACGGTGGGTGAACAAATTACTGCCGAGCAATTGATAGAAAAGCGCAAAGTTATAACGATATCTAAGGCAATGATCATGAATATAGGCATCACGTCCGTGTCAAGTAGACCGAAATGATTCTGCATCTACTACTATTACTCCACACATCGACCGCTATCCAGCATGCATCTAGAGTATTAAGTTCATAAAGAACGGAGTAACGCATTAAGCAAGATGACATGATGTAGAGGAATTAACTCAAGCAATATGATGAAAACCCCATCATTTTATCCTTGATGGCAACAATACAATACGTGCGTTGCTGCCCCTACTGTCACTGGGAAAGGACACCAAAAGATTGAACCCAAAGCTAAGCACTTCTCCCATTGCAAGAAAAATCAATCTAGTTGGCCAAACCAAACCGATAGTTCGAAGAGAATTACAAAGACATCAAATGATCCATATAAGAATTCAGAGAAGATTCAAATAATATTCATAGATAAGCTGATCATAAATCCACAATTCATCGGGTCACGGCAAACACATCGCAAAAAAGTATTACATCGAATAGATCTCCAAGAACATCAAGGAGAACATGGTATTGAGATTCAAAGAGAGAGAAGAAGCCATCTAGCTACTAGATATGGACCCGTAGGTCTGTGGTAAACTACTCACGCTTCATCGGAAGGGCAATGGAGTTGATGTAGAAGCCCTCCGTGATCGAATCCCCCTCCGGCAGGGTGCCGGAAAAGGTCCCTAGATGGGATCTCATGGGTACAAAAGGTTGTGGCGGTGGAAAAGTGTTTTCGTGGATGCCTCTGGTGGTTTGGGGATATATGGGAATATATAGGCAAAAGAATTAGGTCAGGAGGTGCACGGGGGGGGGGGGCACAAGGGTGGGGGCGCGGCCTACCCCCTGGGCGCGCCCTACCCCCCTAGGCGCGCCCTCCGTCCTTGTGGCCGCCTTGTGGCTCGTCCGACTTCATCTCTAAGTCTCCTGGTTGTCTTCTGGTCCAAGAAAAATCATCGCGAAGGTTTATTTCGTTTGGACTCCGTTTGGTATTCCTTTTCTGCGAAACTCAAAAACAGGGAAAAAACAGGAACTGGCACTGGGCTCTAGGTTAATAGGTAAGTCCCAAAAATAATATAAAATAGCATATTAATGCATATAAAACATCCAAAACAGATAATATAATAGCATGGAACAATCAAAAATTATAGATACGTTGGAGACGTATCAGGATCCCTCACGTTTGCGCGAGACGGAGGGCACCGTAGGACATGGCCATAAATAAAATATACAATCATACCAACCAAAATCACGATTAACCCACAGGACAAAACGGATCTACTCAAACATCATTGGATAACCATAGATCATTGGGAAATAATATATGGAGTTGAGCACCATGTTTAAATAGAGATTACAGTGGGGAGATGATGTGTTACACCGCTACATAGAGGGGGAGAAAGTTGGTGTTGACGGTAGCAAGATTGTTGATGTAGATCGCCGTCATGATCCTTGCCCCGGCGGCACTCCGGCGCCACTGGGAGAAAGGGGGAGAGAGCCCCCCTCCTTCTTCTTCTTCTTCCTTGGCCTCCCCCATAGATGGGAGGAGAGTTCCCCCTCTAGTCCATGGCCTCCATGGTGGTGGAGGGGCGGGAGCCCCTCCGAGATTGGATCTCCCTCTTTGTTCTCTTCTGTTTCGCGTTCCCCAGATCTGGCCCTTCACGGTTTCTTAAATTTCTGGAGATCCGTAACTCCGATTGCGCTGAAATTTTTACACAATTTATTTCCATAAATTATCTTTCTTGAACCAGAAGAAGGGCCCCAACTGCCTTACGAGGTGGGCATAAGACACCTGGGCGTGCTTGGCACCCCCTGGTGCGCCCTGGTGTATCTTGGGGGCTGTGGGCCCCCGTTTGCGTTGATTCCGCCTCTCAAAAATCACATATATTCCAAAATAATTCGACATAAATTTTTATCACGTTTGGACTTCGTTTGATATGGATTTTATGCGAAACAAAAAATATGCAACAAACAGGAGCTGGCTCTGGGCACTGGATCAATAGGTTAGTCCAATAAATCATATAAATTGTTGCCAAAAATATGTTAAAGTTGTATAATATTGGCATGAAACAATAAAAAATTATAGATACGACGGAGACGTATCAATACGTCTCCAATGTATCTGTAATTTATGAAGTATTCATGCCATGTTTACAACAATTTTATATGGTTTTGATGTGATTTGCATCGAACTAACCCGGACTGACGCTGTTTTCAGCAGACCGTGGTGTTGTTTTTTGTGCAGAAATAAAAGTTCTCCAAATGCAACGAAACTTTGTGATGATTTTTTTTTGGAACAAAAGAGCCACTAGAAGCTTTGTGGGAGGACCAAATGGTGAAGGAGGTGGGCACAAGACACCTGGGCGCGCCAGGAGGCCCAGGCGCGCCCAGGTGGGTGGTGATCACCTCGAGGCCCATCTTAGCGTGAAACCAACGCCAAAAATTCCTATAAACACAAAAAAACCCAGAAATAACCCTAGATTAGAAGTTCTGCCACGGCAAGCCTCTGTAGCCACGAAAATCCAATCGGGAGCCCGTGCCGGCACCCTGCCGGAGGGGGAAATCATCACCAGAGGTCATCTTCATCATCCCTATGGTCTCTATGATGAGGAGGGACCAATCCATTCTCGGGATGATGGTTTGTACCAGTAGCTATGTGTTTAATCTCTCTCTCTCTCTTGTGTTCTTGATATGGCACGATCTTGATATATCGCGGGCTTTGTTAATATAGTTGGATCATATGGTGTTTCTCCCTCTCTATCTTGTTGTGATGAATTGAGTTTTTCCTTTGAGATTTCGTTTATCTGATTGAATACTTGTATGGGTTTGAGAGCATTTGATATATGTCTTGCATATGAATACCCGTGGTGACAATGTCGTATTATGTTGATTCACTTGATATATGTTTTGGCACTCAACTCGTGGATTACTGAGGTGACATTGGGGTAATCTATGCATAGGGGTTGATGCACGTTTTCGTCCTTATTTCTCCGGTAGAAATCTTGGGGCACTCTTTGAGGTTCTTTGTGTTGGATCGAGTATTATGAATCTGAAATTGATTGATGCGTACCGTATAATTAACTCATGGATACTTGTGGTGACATTGGAGTACCTAGGTGACATTAGAGTTAGTTGATGCGTATCATATGGGGTTAGTTTAGTACGAACTCTTGGATAGATCAAACGGAAAGAATAACTTTGTGTTATTTTAGTACGAACTCTTGAATAGATCGAACGGAAAGAATAACTTTAAGGTGGTTTCGTACCCTACAAACAATTTCTTCTTATTTTCTCCTCTAGATATAAGAACTTTGGAGTCATTCTTCATCACACGTTGAGGGATGGTTATATGATCCAATTAGATTGGCATTGTTGAGAGATTGCACTAGCGAAAGTACGGACCCTAGGCCTCATTTTCAAGCATTGCAATATCGTTTGTGCTTACTTTTGTTACTTGCTACCTTGCTATTGTTTATTGTTCCTATTACAAAAATCAATATCTACTATCATTATTACACTTGTATCACCATCTCTTCGCCGAACTAGTGCACTTATACAATTTACCGTTGTATTTGGTGTGTTGGAGACACAAGAGACTTCTTATTATTTGGTTGTAGGGTTGTTTGAGAGAGACCATATTCATCCTACACCTCCCATGGATTGATAAACCTTAGGTCATCCACTTGAGGGAAATTTGCTACTATCCTACAAAAATCTGCGCTTGGAGGCCCAACACGAGTCTACAAGAACAAGTTGTGTAGTAGACATCACCCACCATATACCCTTCCTAAAAATAGCCACCATATCTACCTATTATGGCATTTCCATAGCCATTCTGAGATATATGGACATGCAACTTCCACCATTCCGTTTATTATGACATTACCATCATTGTCATATTGCTTTGCATGATCATATAGCTGACATAGTATTTGTGGCTTTGACCACCGTTCATATTTTTCATACATGTCATGCTAGATCATTGCACATCCCAGTACACCGCCGGAGGCATTCATATAGAGTCATATCTTTGCTCTAGTATCGAGTTCTAATTCTTGAGTTGTCAGTAAATAAAAGTGTGATGATCATCATTATTAGAGCATTGTCCCATGTGAGGGAATAAAAAAAGAAAAAAAGAGGCCAAAGAGCCCAAAAGAAAAAAAGAAAAAAATGAGAGAAAAAGAGAGACGGGACAATGTTACTATCCTTTTTCCACACTTGTGCTTCAAAGTAGCACCATGTTCTTCATGATAGAGAGTCTCCTATTTTGTCACTTTCATATATACTACTGGGAATTTTTCATTATAGAACTTGGCTTGTATATTCCAATGATGGGCTTCCACAAATGCCCTAGGTCTTCGTGAGCAAGCAAGTTGCACACCCACTTAGTTTTCGTTTGAGCTTTCATACACTTATAGCTCTAGTGCATCCATTGCATGGCAATCCCTACTCACTTGCATCGATATCAATTGATGGGCATCTCCATAGCCCATTAATTTGACTAGTTGATGTGAGACTATCTTCCTTTTTTGTCTTGTCCACACAACCTCCACCATATTCTATTCCACCTATAGTGCTATATCCATGGCTCACGCTCATGTATTGCGTGAGAGTTGGAAAAGCTTTAGAACATTAAAAGTATGAAAACAATTACTTGTCTTGTCATCGGGGTTGTGCATGATGAAATACTTTGTGTGATGAAGATAGAGCCTGACCAGACTATATGATTTTGTAGGGATAACTTTCTTTGGCCATGATATTTTGAAAAACTATGATTGCTTTATTAGTATGCTTGAAGTATTATTGTTTTTATGTCAATATTAAATTTTATTTTGAATCTCATGGATCTGAATATTCATGACACGTAAAAGAAAATTACATTGATAAACATGTTAGGTAGCATTCCACATCAAAAATTCTGTTTTTACCATTTACCTACTCGAGGACGAGCAGGAATTAAGCTTGGGGATGCTTGATACGTCTCCAACCTATCTATAATTATTTTTGTTCCATGCTATTATATTATCTATATTGGATGTTTTATATGCATTTTTATACTATTTTATATCATTTTTTGGGACTAACCTATTAACCTAGTGCCAAGTGCCAGTTGCTGTTTTTCCTTATTTTGACTTTTACAAAAAGGAATATCAAACGGAGTCCAAACAGAATAAAACTTTACGATGATATTTCTTGGACCAGAAGAAACCCATGAGACTCGGGGAGAGGGTCAGAAGAGCCCCGAGGAGGCCACAAGCCTCTAGGGCGCGCCCCAGGTGGGGCGCCCCTGGCTTGTGGGCCCCTCGAGGGTCCCCTAACCCTAATTCCAGCTCTATATATTCCCAAATATTCCCCGAACATCAGAAGCGTCCACAAAAATACTTTTCCGCTGTTGCAAGCTTCTGTTTCCGTGAGATCCCATCTTGGGGCCTTTTCTGGCGATCTACCGGAGGGGGACTCGATAACGGAGGGCCTCTACATCAACCTTACTGCCCTATCGATGATGTGTGAGTAGTTCACCACAGACCTGCGGGTCCATAGCTAGTAGCTAGATGGCTTCTTCTCTCTCTTTGATCTTCAATACCATGTTCTCCTCCATGTTCTTGGAGTTCTATCTGATGTAATCTTCTTTTGCGGTGTGTTTGTTGAGATCCGATGAATTGTGGGTTTATGATCAGATTATCTATGAATATTAAACTCTTTTATGCATGATTTAAATAGCTTTGTTTTCTCTCCGATCTATTGATTTGGTTTGGCCAACTAGATTGATCTATCTTGCCATGGGAGAGGTACTTTGTGATGGGTTCAATCTTGAAGTGTCCTCACCTAGTGACATATTAGGGGTCACTACTGCAGGATGCTGCTAACGCGACACTACGATCAGAGACCCTTCAAAAAACTGTGTGCGATGCAATAATCGCAAACGGTGGTGTATGAAAACCATCAGAAATGTATAAAACTTTTGCGATGACGGATGCATCAAACACGGTTCAGGTTCTAGTTGCGTGTGCGATGCAGGACATACGGTTCAGTCCACTTAAATGTTTGCAATGAGGAGGAACAAAAGAAACGGGCAGCCAGATGAAGGTGTGTGTGATATACAGCATACGGTTCACTCGGATGAAATGTTTGTGATTAGGCAACACAAAAGAAACGGTCAGCCAGGTTCAAGGTGTATGCGATATACGGCATGCGGTTCACACGGATGAACTGTTTGTGTTGAGACAAGAGAACAGAAACGGTTCAATATAACAAGATGTGTGTGATACGTGGTAAACAGGTCTGTAATCAGAAATGTGTGCGAAGACCAATAATAACACAGACGGTTGCTACTAATAAGACGTGTGTGTTGTGCGTTGGGATTGCATACAGAACAACAACTTTATATACACACTTATAAGGACATGGTTGCATAACCAAATTAAACATCCACTTACATAGTTGGCTACTACAACCATGGCATTTGCACACACCAAAGTAAACTATTACATGCATAATTACATAGGTGGCTAATATACACATGACATTTCCACACACCAATAAAGTAAACTATATATTACATGCATGATTAACTAGCATAAACGATCATCTGATCATCATTTACTTCTTGTGACGCTTGCTCTGCTTGTGGCTCGATCCGGGCTCGTCGATTTGGGTAACGGAGCACTTCCTCATGTCAACGATCCGCCTATGCATCTCATAGCATGTGTACACGCGCTTGGCCGCGAACCGGAGGTGAGGTTCATCCAGTTGCCGCATCCAGGCCTTGTGCCAGGATACAGGACTTGTTCTCTGGGCATCCTGCTTCATCTTTTCGTAGTAGGGGTCGGTGATGGCCGAGGCGAGTTCGACCAGGGAGTCCTGCTTCGTGCTACCCAAGACCCTGTAGTGGTCACGGATTTCGTCAAGGTTCTTGCAGGCCAAGCCCATAACACTGATCGCTTTTACACCGTCTTTGGTTTCCACCATGGCGAACTTGTAGTCGGTGCTGTTGACAAACCTGTTGAAATGGTCGCAAGGCTCTGTGGCCATGCAGTAGTGGTAGATGAGGACATGATGGCACACGCACAACTGGGCGACGACAACCTTCTGATCTATGCTGGGACGACCGACGGTGTACTGGAGGTCGATGCCGACCACCTTGTACTTGTCTCCAGCAAGCAACTGCTCAACGCTGTTGATGTAGTCGTCCACCATGGCCGGGTCGATGGTGTACACCACCGAGAGATCCGTCTCCCTCACGTGGGTCTCCACTCTATGCTCACCGAACTCCATTGGAGCACCGCTGGACATCCCCTCTCTATGTGTTGTCGTGGGTGTGCTTGTTGTGTTGTGGGGCGCGATCAAAAGGTTGAAGAGACTAAGGATATAATGGCCGCGGGAATTAAAAGGGAAGCCGGACGGCCAGGAATATCGGCAGGCCCTAATGGAAGTTCTAATGTGCAGCGCGTAACTCCGTTGTGCCGCACGTAACCGCATCACGTGGCAACGCGCGCGGCGCAACCGCATGCATACGGGGCCCCCGACGTGATTGTGCACATGCCCAACCGGTTGGCAGAGCGCGCGCGGAGGGACGTGAGCAGAGCGCTCCGCGGTCGCCTCAATGGCGAGCAACCATATATTTCTGCATATAGCAGTTGAACATGCAAGGAAAAGCTGCCCACAAGCCGAGCGCACCGACAGACGCGAGCAGAGCGTGCCGCGGCGCCTAACGGCGGGATAGACCTTCATTCAAGCCAATCAAAATAAGACTGGAACGGACATCTCTGTGTTGAGCAAAGGGATCGCACATGTCTGTATTGACTGGAACGAGAATGCAATAGCAAAATAAGAATTAAGGCCACGATGATGCGATCACAGTGGTGGTTACAGGAGGCAATAAGAAAGATGCATCCATAAATGTACGATCTCCTCCTCCTCAACTCAGTGCGCTGGCCGAGCCACCGACCGGCGGCTAAGGAGCGACGGCTTGTGTGGCGAGGTTAAGGTGCTTCTCAGCTAAGGCATCCAAGGCTTCCAGCCGGCTGAAGAAGGCCAACATCGTAGCGTCCTCACTGGCCTTGTACACACCTATGTACACGATTCGCTCGTACACATGGATGTGTAGGTCGACGGTTTCTTGCAAATGGAGGCGCCTCGCGGCGAGCGCAACCTCCAGGTGGACATTCTTCGTGGCGTCGGTGGGCAGTCGTAGGGCCACCAGTGCTTGAAAGAGGTTCCGACCATGGAGGCCGATTATGGTGCGAGGCAATGAGGAGCCCGGGCGCACGGGCTGGAGGAGTGCGGCGATGTCGTCCGCGAGCTTCTTGACGACGGTGAACCTGTTGGTGGTGCGAACGATCATCTGGTCCAACTGAGAGTCGTAGCTGGTGTCGACGGCGGCCATCCACCAGTCGGTCGCCAACACCGTATGGAGACGATCCACGGTGCCATGCCGCAGGCCGACGTCGTGGACCATCTGGCACAGCCGCTGGCTGCTCGCGCTCATCGCCGCCATGGGTCTGGAGTGGGCACTTTTGCGCATATTAGTGTAGGTGCTTAGGCAAATGCTTAGGTGCGTACGATGTGGTAGATGCTTTGGAATGGAGGGGCGCCTTTATATGAGTGCAAACTATGTTGCATTCACATCGTGCTGCCTCTTTTCCCGGTCCTCCCATTACTCCCCTCATGCATTCACACGATGCTAATTGAAGTTGGATGCATCATTGGCCGTTCAACATTTCGGGAACCGCTACCCTCTCCCCCGTCTGCATTAAAGCCGTATCGGGAACTGCGCCACCCGCTGTCAAATCGAATAGTACTGCGCCGCCCGCTGCACGCCTGGCTGAACACGCCACCTCACCTCCATCTATGCTTAATTACTAAATTTTAGTTGCAAAAATTAGATACTGCTAGTGATTTTTAGCTTCATATTTTGACAAATCGCAGTGTTACAAGGTTGGCAAATGGCAATATTACTAGATCAACAAATGTCAATCTTTCTAGTTTGACAAATGGCAACATACCCAATATGACAGATGCAAATCGCACCAAATTGTTTGTAAGTGGTTCACATGGGTCATCCAAAACAACCGTTTGTGTTCAAGAGATGCACAAATCCTGCACTCACTTTGCATACGGGTGTTCTATCTGAAACCATCATGCTTGTTGTGAGAAGCTCCAGTTTGTGAGAAGCATATACCCAAACCTGCCCCAAATGGGACAAAAACTTTACCACGCCATGTTGATGCCGCTCCATGATAGCATGCCAAGTTTCATGAATTTCAGACTAGTTTTGGATTTACTAGAATTTAAAAACCAGGTATCTCAATGTTTGCGGCCTAGTGACGGTGGCAGGGTGTTTGACATTCATTCCCATTTCTTGCATGGGACCTAAGCATGCACCCAGGGACAAAAGATTTGATTTTTCAACCAATTTATATGCACCGGAGCATGTGCATGTAGTTCAAATTTGAATTATGCACATAAATGCATTAAAAACTCACTTAATGCATAAAAATGTCTAAATGAACCCCGAAAAAACACAAAAAATAACACAACACTCCTGTTGTTCTATGTTGACACGAGAAAAAATTTGAAAGCAATAGGAGGCAACGGATATCGTTTCGCCCCCAAAGTTGGGGCGTTCCCTACCGAAACCATCATGCTTGTTTTGAGAAGCTCTGGTTTGTGAGAAGCATATACCCAAACCTACCCCAAATGGGACAAAAACTTTACCACGGCATGTTGATGCCGCTCCATGATAGCGTGCCAAGTTTCATGAATTTCCGACGAGTTTTGGATTTACTAGAATTTAAAAACCAGGTATCTCAATGTTTGCGGCCGAGTGACGGTGGCAGGGTGTTTGACATTCATTCCCATTTCTTGCATGGGACCTAATCATGCACCCAAGGACAAAGATTTGATTTTTCAACCAATTTATATGCACTGGAGCATGTGCATGTAGTTCAAATTTGAATTATGTACATAAATGCATTGAAAACTCACTTAATGCATAAAATGTCCAAACGAACCATGAATAATTCCAATTATTTTATGATCACTGCAGATAAAAGGTCTAGCAATTCAAACACCGTCCATGGCCGCTGTGGCCCCATTATGTAATTCAAATCAAGACGAAAAATCAAGTAGATCCCACACAGTTTATTATAACCAACCTTGTGAGATGCAGCACAAAATATCTTTGGACCATGTCTGAATAAGGGACCGTGTCTGATGACACTTTGCACGCCAGTTTTTTGGCTGAAGCGATTCCAAATTTTCGGCTTCCAAGGAAATATCTACCTCCCCGCCCCCTCCCCTTACCAAAAGCCACATTTCCCCTGTTTCCGCCTTCCTTTCCAAGTTGAAACCTTCACTCCTTGCTTGCAGCACCGCCACCTCCTCGCGGGCGACCCTCCTTCACGCTGCTCGGCCTCACCTACCCAGGCAGGTAATCCACACCCGACCCCCATCCTCCTCCTCCTTCCACATCCCACATGCCCCGACCGCCGGCGCGAGCGCGACACCTTCCACCCAAATCACCGACCCCTCCACCAAATAAGCGCCGTCCTAAGCCATGGTGCACACAGTATAGCCAGGACCTCAAGGAGCATTTGGCAGCGGAGAAGCAAATCGCGGCTGCACGCGCGGATGTGGTCGCGATGGCTGCCATTCGTGCCGACCCCCAGATCTTGGAGGAGCACTACGCCATCGAGGCCACCGTTGACACCTCGCGCGCCGACGCCACGACGCGGTTGGCTGCTTTAAACGACAGTTCATGGCGTTTTCTCGAGGCCACCGTCGGTGCCTTCGACGAAGACTACGAGGTGTTTTCTCAGCGTGCACGTGCTTACCTCATCTCGAGAGCCAGCAGGTTGGTGCCCGGAGCGGCTCAGGCAACTCACCACTACAAGGAGGGCACCCACGATGTAGAGGCATCGCCCTCTTCCATCTCCAAGGAAACAATCGTCATCGATATCTCCGACAATGAGGTGTAGCTTGTCTTATTAGCTCACTATAAGGACCCATGTTCAGTTTGCTAGCTACTGCCTTTCCTTAACAAATTCTAGTGAATTGTGCTATCTACTTTTACCATGCAATCTTCTGCTATAGTGTATATGTTCTATATGTCATGCAATATGGTGTTCAGTTAACTGCTTGGTTCAATTATGCAAATGTGATGTTCAATTCTTCAAGGTGTAATATTTCCAAGTTGTTAAGCATGCTTGGTTTGGTTAACTGTCTGGTCTTCTATTAGGAGTATGTTATATTGTTCAATTGGTGTTTAGTTAACTGCTTGGTTCATTTGTTGTGGCTTGGTTCACTTATTATGGTGTTTAGTTAACTGCTTGGTTCAATTCTGCAATGCGATGTTCAATTGTTGTGGCTGCATTCTGTTATTGTATACCATGTGAGGAATAAATCGAATTTGGTTGTACTAAATACATGAGAAACAAATACAATTGCTATATTTCCAAGTTGTTAAGCATGCTTGGTTTGGTTAACTGTTTGATCTTCTATTAGGAGTATGTTATATTGTCCAATGTGGTGCTCAGTTAATGTTTGGTTCATTTGTTGTGGTGTTTAGTTAACTGCTTGGTTCAATTCTGCAATGCGATGTTCAATTGATGTGGCTGCATTCTCTTATTGTATACCATGTGAGGAATAAATCGGATTTGGCTGCACTTAATACATGAGAAACATATACAAGTGCTATATTTCCTGGTTCTTAATCATGCTTGGTTTGGGTAAATGGGTTTTCCATGTGGCTTGAATTAATCTGATGAATCTGTAATGTGCTTATTTTTCATCAACATATTTTACTGATAGCATGCGAACCCTTACTTAACCTGATGACTAACTACCTTATATGTGTTGCTAGGTGTTTGTGTTGGTGTTGGTGTGTGCATGTGTTGGTGTGCGTGTGTTGGTGTTGGCTGTGTGCATCTTAGCTATGTAGAGGCCGGGTGTGTGCTCATTGTATTTGTATCCTCTTGATGCTCCATTTTGAGACAATAAAATCCACCCTTTATCGAAAAAATATGTGTTGCAGGGAAAGAATGGGAAGCACTGAGGTTCACAAGATGGTACTAACTATTATACCTTGCCTTTTTGTATTCCTTTGCCCCATTTCCAATATAGAGAAGATATTTATGCACATCCTTGTTTTTAGTCTTCACTGATGATTACCTCTCAAACCACCTCTGTGGTCAGGAGGCGAGGATAGTTTTCATACAACACCCACGGTTCAATATTGAAGTGTTCCTGAAGAGGTCGAAGGATGGATGGTCAATCATCCACAGGCACTGGCCTAAAGTTGCAAAGACCTTCAACATGAATGAAGGCTCAATATTCGCCTTCCGCTTCAGCAGTTTTCCAGATGAGATGCATCTCTCTATCACTACTGGAATCAGCTTCTTTGCCGTCTGCCATGTCGGACGGCAAAGGCATACATGTCGGACGGCAAAATCCTTTGATGTCAGCCAGCGGACAGCAAACTGTCCGTCTGAACGAGTGCCGGCAAAGACCTTCTTGGTCGTCCGCCGTCCGAGGCCAGCAGACGGCAAAGATCATGGACAACAGTGGGGTGGGGTGAGAGCCGTTAGGGGGTTAACAGCGCTCTTTGCCGTCTGCTGACAGACGGCAAAGAGCTCAGCTCAGCCAGCAATGAGAAGCTGCCACGTGGCCAGCTATGCCATCAGCCGGCTGACGGCAAAGAGGTTTGAATCTTTGTCATCTGCTGGCGGACGGCATAGCTGGCCCTGTTTGCCAGTCCTATTTGGTCTCTTTGCCGTCCGCCAGCAGACGGCAAAGTGACCAAATAGGCAGCCAGTGTTCCCAGTTTCTACAGGTAGCTGCCATGCGTCCTCTTTGTCGTCTGCTAGCAGACGGCAAAGAGGCTATATATCCCCTGTTTTTATTTGAATCCATTTAATTTGACAGGATTTCACACATAGATATACATGCATACATATCCAACATATCCAACAACATATAACAGCATGTCCAACAACATATTTCATCAAATCCAACATATATATCCATCAACATAGTTCAACAAAGTCCAACATATCCATATATACATACATAACCAGAAAAATGTTTCCAACAACATATCCATATAGACATACATATCCAAACAAGTTTTCATAAACAACAAGGAAGCACAAGAAAAATAGTACACTCCATGAATCCAAGCTTCCTCATGTAAAGCAAATCTGCAAATTGGGAAAGATGAAAGTTAGAAGAAGAAGAACAATAAGAAGAAGAAGAAGAAGACTAGCTAGAAGAAAAGGAAGAGGAGGAAAAGAAGAAGAAGAATTTATCTTCTCTTTCTTTCTCTCCTATCCTATTATTTATCTTCTTCTTTTCTAACCAATGTAGGCAAAAATGCCATTTTTGGGCTAAGTAGGTAAAAATGCTAAGTGTGTAGGTCAATTTAGAGCTAAGCTAGGTAAATAGGTCATTTTTGAGCTAACATAGGTTAAATGGATCATATTGGAGCTAATCTAGCTAAACTTGGTCATTTTTGAGCTAACCTAGCTAATTATGCCATTTTTTACCTAACTAAGCTTATTGCGTCATTTTAGAGGACAACAAGCTAAGTATATGACATTTATGAGGTTAGCAAGGTTATTATGCCATTTACGAATAAAAACAAGTAAGAGGAGGACAAGAAGAAGAAGAAGAAGAAGAAGAAGAAGAAGAAAAGAAGAAGAAGAAGTGCCTGACAGGCTAAATAGGCTAAATTATGTCAAAAATGGACTAAACAGGCTAAATAGGCTAAATTATGTCATTTGTGGACTAAACAGGCTAAATAGGCTAAATTATGTCAAAAATGGACTAAACAGGCTAAATAAGAAGAAAAATACCGTTATCACAGAGGTGTAGGAATGGTCGGGGCTGCACCAGTGGCAGACGGAGGTGAAGGACCGGTCGGGGTTCCGCCATTGGCAGACGCGGAAGGATTGGTCGATGCTTGTCGGGAGCCATGCTACACCAAAGATCATTTCCAATAATGTCTCGTTAGCATGATGCAAACTGAAATGTGAATACTAGTAACTAACGACCATTCAAAGCAAACTCACCGTGGTCGCCGGAGCAATCTGGGGCATCGACGGAGGGGGCTGACCGCTTTTCTCGCACATCTTCTGCACATTTGGTTCTCACAAGTCAGTCATATTAGTTAGTAATGCGAACATTACGTGCATGATTGGGCTAATATGCACGAGAAACGTACCACGATGAGCTCGTATAGGTCCCGGTTAGACGCCTCGTTCCGGTTCCTCTCCTCCTCCAACAGATTAGCCGTCCTCTCCTCCATCTCCCTCTCCCTCTCCGCCGCCTCCCTTTTTGCCTCCTCCAAAAGCGCCTAGGTGTTCAGTCTCTCTTTCTCAACCAATGTCTGCAACACACCACTCCTTGTTAGCATTGTAATCATCGACAGACGCACACACAATGTAATGGAGGAAAGGTGAGAGAGTCCGTATAACTAACCGCCATGGCGAGCTCCGTGGGCCGTGCACGAGGCGTTATCTCAGGATCAAAGCTACTCTGGTGCTTCTTGATCTGCGGGAGAGTCCTAGGACAACATATCAGTCCATCACCAATGGCTATGGAGCCATGGGACCTCCCGCCACCAGATATCATCACCAGCTCTGTATCAAAAGGATCCTGGCTCGTGTTAAAGTCCTCCCCCTTCCTCGCCTTCCCCTCGTCTCTGTACCTCACAAGCTTGTGGTGGGAGGAGATGTTGGTGAAGCTCTCTGGATGATCTAGGTCAGACTCCGTGAATGGCTTGGCCTTCTTGTACGGGGCAGTATGGGCCATGCCATAGAGGTCGAACAGATTTGGCACAGGCTTCTTGTTGTGGTGCGCCTGAGAGAGAGGAACCACTACAAAAAAAGACACATCTGTGACATTTTGGGCCGAACGAAAAAAAATTCTGTCATACTTATGACACTTCTATGACGATAATTGTGACAAAACCCGGTATCATCATAGATGTGGTGGGCTCCTACTTCTATGGCAAAAAATCATGATAGAAAATGGGCTTTTCATCCTGGGCGGGCCGGAGACGTAGCTGCATGACATTCTTTGGGCCGTCCATGACGGAAAAAATCGTGGTAAAAGCGAGAGCGAGGAAAATATCGAGGTGTCCCCGGTTACGGTGGGTGGTTGGGGCCAAGCGATGCGCGTTTCTCTCGTACATGCACGTGCGTGGGTGCGAGGCGTTGGGCTCTAATTGAACCCGAGCGAGGCGTTGGGCTCTAACTGAACCCGAGCGATTGCACTGCAGGCTACGCGTTACTGAACCCGAGCAATCAATTGATGGCTGTTAACTGAACCCGATCGAGTGATTCCTTCGCTACTGCTGCTAACTAAAGCCGATCGATGCTGCCTCTGGATGAACAGTGAGCGTTGCTGGGGGGTTTGGATGAACTGTTCCCGGTGGGGGTGGATGAACAGGACCCCGTGGTGTTGCCTCTGGATGAACAGGACCCCGATCGATCGAGTCGGTTGGCGCTGGATGAACAGGACCCCGTGGAGGGCTGGATGAACAGGACCACCCTGTGGAGGGCTGGATGAACAGTAGATGGTGGAGGGCTGGATGAACAGTAGCCCGTGGAGGGGTGGTTGAACAGGAGCCCGCGGAGAGGGCTGGTTGAATAGTAGCCGGTGGAGTAGTGCGCGGTGGAGGCTGGATGAACAGGAGCCCATGGATGAACAGTCGCAGGTGGAGGCTGGAGGAGGTCGACGGTGGATGAAGAGTAGCCCGTGGAGGCTGGAGGGGGTCGACGGTGGAGATGAACAGTATCCCGTGGAGTCCCGTTTTGCAGTACGCCACACCCCTCCCGATGAACAGGACCCCCGTTTTGACCGTAGTGCTCCAACAAAAGCCCGTTTCCTCCATTTTGCGGTATGCCACACCCCTCCCGATCAACAGGACCCCCGTTTCGACCGTAGGAGGTCCGTTTCCTCTATTTTGCGGTAGCCAGACCCCTCCCGATGAACAGGATCCCGTTTCGAACGTGGCCGGTCGAACACAAGGCCGTTTCCTCTGTTCTGCGGTACGCCAGGCCTCGTTTCCATCGGCTATTCCGTCCAAGCCCTCCCGATGAACACGACGACGCATTCCGTTCCGACCCAGCCGGTTGGCTCCCCATGAACTCGACAACGACGCAGTTTCTCCGTTCCGACCCAGCCATGTACACGAGCCCTGGCCGTACGTATGCGCAAGTAGGCGTTCGAGACCCCACCCGTATGTACGTACGTGGCTATATTTTCTTTCTTGCACACTGGCCGCCGTACGTACGTGTACATGCTACATGCGCGCCTCTACATCGACCAGTATGTACGTACACGTTCGTGACCAGAATGACAACGCTACGTACGCTTCGACCAGGTGGGTCCCGACTGTCAGGCACTTCCTTGCGTGCGAAGATGTAGCCAGTGGGTCCCAGCAGTCAGGGGGAAAATTTATTTTTTGCCCGAACGCACTTCCTTGCGTGCGAAGATGTAGCTGGTGGGTCCCAGCAGTCAGGGGGAAATGTCTTTTTCGCGAAATACGGTGGCCCGTCCGGTGGGTCCCCACTGTCAGGTGGAGGAATAATTATTTTGCGCGTAATAAGGAGGCACTTCCATGCTGCGGCCGTGGACCCAGCTGTCAGCCACTCCATGATGTCCGATTGAAGCCGTTCCTTGACCACGTTGACCACGCCGCGCCGAGAGCACCAGGGCGGTGGACGACGGCGAGACCTAGGAAGGGGACGACGCAGAGCTGGGGAAGACGCGGAAGTGGAAGCCCACGCGTAGAGGAGTATGAGGGTTCACTGGTTCGCTGCGGTGTGAGGCTGTCGTCGCCATAGAATAACAGTTGGTGTGGGTGAGTAGAGGGATGGCCTGGCCAGCGGTGGGAGTAGTAGGGGGCGGTGAGGCCTCCGCGGCATCGCAGCCGGCCATGGGAGGCAGGAGCACGAGGCATGACCGGTGCTAGTTTGGGTGGCTGGAGCAAGAAGACCAGAGGTTAAAGAAGAACTACGGCCGTTGGATGGACATCGTACGGTCACTGGAGCTAGAATCGTGCATATTGACTAAGTTGACAAAGCCGTCCGTCCCCGTCAACTTAGTAGGCCCACAAGTCAGCCTCTCACTATACTGGGTCCCAGCTAGCAAGGGGAGTATTCATTTTTTTGTGCGTAATAAGGAGGCACTTCCTTGCGTGAGAAGATATAGCTGGTGGGTCCGAGCTGTCAGCGGCGGTAACATTTTTTCGCGAAATACAGAGGCCCTTTCGGTGGGTCCCAGATGTCAGGTGGAGGAATCATTATTTTGCGCGTAATAAGGAGGCATTTCCTTGCGTGCAGCCATGGACCCAGCTGTCAGCCTCTCCACGTACAGTCCACTTCAGATGCATGTCGGTCGTTGACCATGTTGACCAGGCCGCGCCGAGAGCACCAGGGCGGTGGACGACGGCGAGGCCTAGGAAGGGAACGACACGGAGGCAGGGAAGACTCGGCAGTTGTTTCCCACGCGGAGGGGAGTACGACTGTACGAGGGTTTACTGGTTCGTCTGCGGTCGCCGGAGAATAACAGCAGGTGTGGGTGAGTAGAGGGATGGCTAGGCCAGCGATGGGAGTACGGTGGGACGGTGAGGCCTGCGCGGCAGCACACCCGGCTGCCGGGAGGAGGGAGCAGGTAGTCCCGCCAGCGCTTGTTTGAGCGGCTGGAGCAGGAAGAGCAGAGATTGAAGAAGCACGACGGCCGTTGGATGGACATCCAACAGTCACTGCTTGTGCGTCAACCTTTTTTTTAGGAAAGCCTCAAATGTGTGGAAAACAGTATACAGCCCATCTGCCATTATTTCTAATAATTTATAGCCCATTTGCTAATTCTTAAGGTTTTTTTGGAGCCCATATTCTTTTTGTTAGCATTACAGCCCATATTGTGGCCACGGTTAAAAAAATATACGAAATTTTGCATATTTCGGTGCGGTCCGAACTGTTTTTAATCCTGAAATTTCGAGTCACAGTCAAACTGATTTTAAAAATAAATGTATATCAATATAAAATCCAACAAATTGTCCATGCATAAAAATCAATGCAATTTAAAATCTCGAAATGAAAAAAAGAAATTTGAAACTAATTGCCAGTTTGATGTGTTTTAAAAATGTACAACTCATTTCTCATTACTGATAGGCCATTTTCTTGGCCAGCCGAATGAAGCTCTCCTCGTCTTGAAAGATTTGCAGCCCAACAGGCCTGACAAAGCGACTTACTTGGCAAATCACAAAAAAACTGGGCTAGCCATTTCAGAAAGAAAAAAACTACTGGCTGGTCTATGGTAAACATAAAAGAGAAGGCTGTCTAGACAGGCCAGAGTGCCCCGCACAGCCCAGTTGACAACCTGCTTCTGTCTCAAAAACAAATTAGATAAATGCCACTCCAATTATGGTGATTCATAAAAATGCCACTGCAATTTCCAAACTTTAAAAAATGCCACTGCAATTTTTGCAAACTTTGGAAAACGCCACTGCAATTTGCAAACTTTGAAAAACACCACTCCAGACTTCGAAAAATGCCACTGGAAATGGCATGAAATGGCATTTTTCAAAGTTTGGAAATTGCAGTGGCATTTCCCGGAAACACCAGATTTGGACTTGCATTTATCAAATTAACCCAAAACAAAAATAACTGAGCGAGCTGCTAGGTCCCTGGTGTCAGCCGCTCATTGTGCAATTCTCTTGTTTATTGACTACGTTGACAATGGCATGGGACCCAGATGTCAGAAATCCATTAGTAGGAGCCATTTTTTTATTGGCTTAAAATAAGGAGGCACTTGCTTGCGTACTGCCATGACCTTGGCGGGTCCCTACTATCATCCTCTCCACATACAATCATCTCTTGATTGTGTACGCGTCAACTTGGTAGGCCCACAAGTCAGCCTCTAAACCCGTGGAGGACAAATACAACCCATTTAAAAAATAACAGCCCATTCCATACGTTCAAACAGAAAGTTCAACATTCAGAGCAAAGTAACAGGTCTGATCCACATATAGAGTACTGAACTTCCACGTTGGCAACCATCATAGCCAAGTTAACTATCTACTCCCACCAATACTCTAGTAGCCAACAAGTACTAACTTACTCTTAGCTAATTAGACGATGCCGGCCGCCATCTGCGGTACACGCTAAACGCCGGCACCGGCGTCCTCCGCCTCGCCTTGGACTTGCCAGAGGTGCGATAGGGCGCGTTGCTCGCGCGCGTTGGCCCTTTCCATGCTGGCGTGGTCCACCAAAGCTTCGGCTTCTAAGCGGGAAACCCACTTGATGAGCTGGTAGTAAAAATCGGCGTCGCGAATGTGTGCGTGCCCAATAGCCTCGAGGGCTATTTGCCGGGTGCCGGCCTCCACGTAGTCGGCCCAGTTGCGGGCGCTCTGCTCGCGACTCAGAGCGTCGGTGCACTGCTGCTCCATGTCCCGCTAGCGGCGCAAATCGGCAATATGCTGCTCCTCCGCCAGGCTGTCGCGCTCCAACCACTCCTCATAGTCCGCATTGCCATCTAAAGACTGATAGAATGCCTCCTCCCTCTGTCTGCCTTCCGGTGAAAAACCGAACACTAGTTCCGGCGGTGACCGCCTCCTATGTCGCCTATCGCGGACGGGCGGGGGCATGGCGGACGTGGCGAGTGCGAGGATAAGTGTCGAGCGACATTGGGCCGGTGGGGGCTTATGAGGATATGTCGAGTTGGGTGATGGTGCCACCGGAGAAGCCCAGGAAACAGTAATTATAGACGGAAGGTAGGCGAACTAGCGTGTCGCGGGAAAAGCGACGGTCATCGGAATTCAATGCATAAGCAGGCATGGCTTAGCGCGCCAGCTTGCCGTGGAAAACTAGAAAACTAAAACTAGCTTCCCGTCCCATCAGTGGTGCGTCCCGTCCGTGCTGGGTCGCACGCCGGCATGATGGTCAAACGAGTGCACTCGAATCATCCAGATGAGGTACTCCCTCCTTGTCAAAAATGATTCCACCACTCATCATCTACCTTGGTTGGTTAGACTTTTGAATTAAGCCCTGCAAACCGGAAAGGAGGTAGTACGTGCGTGCTCTGCTATTTATTCGTGTAGGATCGAGTAGGTCATTTTTTGAATTGAGCCCTGCAAACTGGAAAGGAGGTAGTACGTGCGTGATCCACTATTTATCCGTGTAGGATCGAGAGTGTCGGATAGTGTACGTGTAGGATCGAGTAGGTCCGATGGTGTACGTGTACGATTGCATTAGCTGATGAACGTTCGCTGGGAGATAAGGCATTTGCGAACGGATTTGCTGGCAGTTTCTTCAGATTCGCATGGCAGTTTCTTCAGAGAAGCTTGTCAGTTTCTTTAGAGGTAGGCATTTTTATTCAAAAAACTACCACTTCGGATCTTGCGTCGGAACTAAAACTGCCAAGAGCGCATTAGTAGGCTAGCTAGTGATCGATCAGTAACTTGTAAACACTGAGCGAACAGAAATAAGGAACTGTTAGTAACTTGTAAACACTGAGCGAACAGAAATAAGGAACTATTAGTAACTTGTAAACACTGAGAACACAGAAATAAGGATCATGTTGTGCACAGGCCTGGCATTGTAATATGTTCACATTAGTAGCCCAAATTCAAAACCAACTAGTACGATTCCCATACATAAGATCAACATGGTAATGCATCTCAATGATTCACAGATCATATATAAATATGTAGCTCCGAAAGCAAAGATCTAGAAAAAACATCTGTTCTTCCTAGTAACATGGATGCTTGATACGTCCATTTTGCATCATGCTTTTATATCAATATTTATTGCATTATGGGCTGTTATTACACATTATGTCACAATACTTATGCTTATTCTCTCTTATTTTACAAGGTTTACATAAGGAGGTAGAATGCCAGCAGCTGGAATTCTGGGCTGGAAAAGGAGCAAATATTAGAGACCTATTCTGCACAACTCCAAAAGTCCTGAAACTCCACGAAAGTTATTTTTGGAAATAATAAAAAATACTGAGCGGAAGAAATACCAAAGGGGGCCCACACCCTGGCCACGAGGGTGGGGGGCGCGCCCTACCCCCTGGGCGCGCCCCCTGCCTCGTGGGCCCCCTGTTGGCCCTCCAGTGCCCATCTTCTGCTATATGAAGTCTTTCGTCTGAAGAAAAATCAGAAGCAAGCTTTCGGGTCGAGACTCCGCCGCCACGAGGCGGAACCTTGGCGGAACCAATCTAGGGCTCCGGCAGAGCTCTTCTGCCAGGGACACTTCCCTCCGGGAGGGGGAAATCATCGCCATCGTCATCACCAACACTCCTATCATCGGGAGAGGGCAATCTCCATCAACATCTTCACCAACACCATCTCCTCTCAAACCCTAGTTCATCTCTTGTATCCAATCCTTGTCTCTAAGTTCGGGATTGGTACCTGTAGGTTGCTAATAGTGTTGATTACTCCTTGTAGTTGATGCTAGTTGGTTTATTTGGTGGAAGATCATATGTTCAGATCCTATATGCATATTAATACTCCTCTGATTATGAACATGAATATGCTTTCTGAGTAGTTACGTTTGTTCCTGAGGACATGGGAGAAGTCTTGCTATTAGTAGTCATGTGAATTTGGTATTCGTTCGATATTTTGATGAGATGTATGTTGTCTATCCTCTAGTGGTGTTATGTGAACATCGACTACATGACACTTCACCATTATTTGGGCCTAGAGGAAGGCATTGGGAAGTAATAAGTAGATGATGGGTTGCTAGAGTGACAGAAGCTTAAACCCTAGTTTATGTGTTGCTTCGTAAGGGGCTGATTTGGATCCATATGTTTCATGCTATGGTTAGGTTTACCTTAATACTTCTTTTGTAGTTGCCGATGCTTGCAATAGGGGTTAATCATAAGTGGGATGCTTGTTCAAGTAAGAACAGCACCCAAGCACAGGTCCACCCACATATCAAATTATCAAATTACCGAACGCAAATCATATGAACGTCATGAAAACTAGCTTGACGATAGTTCCCATGTGTCCTCGGGAGCGCTTTTCTCTATATAAGAATTTATCCAGGCTTGTCCTTTGCTACAAAAAGGATTGGGCCACCTTGCTGCACTTTATTTACTTTTGTTACTTGTTGCTCGTTACAAATTACCTTATCACAAAACTATATGTTACCTATAATTTCAGTGCTTGCAGAGAATACCTTGCTGAAAACCGCTTATCATTTCCTTCTACTCCTCGTTGGGTTTGACACTCTTACTTATCGAAGGACTACGATAGATCCCCTATACTTGTGGGTCATCAAGACTCTTTTCTGGCGCCGTTGCCGGGGAATGAAGCGCCTATGGTAGGTTGAATTTGGTAAGGAAAAAATTTATATAGTGTGCTGAAATTTACTGTCACTTGTTACTATGGAAAGTAATCCTCTGAGGGGCTTGTTCGGGGTATCTTCACCCCGACCAGTAGAGCAAAGAGTTGCTCCTCAACCTACTGAACCTACTGAAAATGAAAATGTCTACTTTGAAATTCCTTCGGGTATGTTGGAAAAACTGCTAGCTAATCCTTTTGCAGGAGATGGAACAATGCATCCTGATGAGCACCTAATCTATGTGGATGAAGTTTGTGGATTATTTAAGCTTGCAGGTATACCCGATGATGTTATTAAGAAGAAGGTCTTCCCTTTGTCTTTGAAGGGAGATGCATTGACATGGTATAGGCTATGTGATGATATGGGATCATGGAACTACAAACGATTGAAATTGGAATTTCATCAGAAGTTTTATCCTATGCATCTCGTTCATCGTGATTGCAATTATATATATAATTTTTGGCCTCGCGAAGGAGAAAGCATCGCTCAAGCTTGGGGGAGGCTTAAATCAATGTTATATTCATGCCCCAATCATGAGCTCCCAAGAGAAATAATTATTCAAAAATTTATGCTCGGCTTTCTGATAACAATCGCACCATGCTCGATACTTCTTGTGCTGGCTCTTTTATGATGAAGACTATTGAATTCAATTGGGATCTATTGGAAAGAATTAAACGCAACTATAAAGATTGGGACCTCGACGAAGGTAAGGAGTCAGGTATGACACCTAAGTTTGATTGTGTAAAAAAATTTATGGATACCGATGTTTTCCGTAAATTTAGCACTAAATATGGACTTGACTCTGAGATAGTAGCTTCTTTCTATGAATCTTTTGCTGCTCATGTTGATCTTCCTAAGGATAAGTGGTTTAAATATCATCCTCCCATAGAAGTAAAAGTAGCTGCACCTATTAAAGTTGAGGAAAAGACTATCACTTATAATGATCCTATTGTTCCTACTACTTATGTTGAGAAACCACCTTTCCCTGTTAGAATAAAGGGTCATGCTAAAGCTTCAACTGTGGTTCGTAAAAACAATATTAGAACTTATACACCTCCTGAGCAAGTTAAAGTTGAACCTAATATTGCTATTGTTAAATATCTCTTGGCTGATAATATTGATGGGCATGTTATTCATTTCTGTAATGATACTGCTAGAATTGCCAAACCTGGTGCTAAAGATAAACATAGACCTGTGGTAGGCATGCATGTTATTTCTGTTAAAATAGGAGATCATTGTTATCATGGCTTATGTGATATCGGTGCTAGTGCTAGTGCTATACCTCATGACTCATACAAAGAAATTATGCATGATATTGCACCTGCTGAGATAGAAGATATTGATGTTACCATTAAGCTTTCCAATAGAGATACCATATCACCCATTGGAATAGTTAGAGATGTTGAAGTCTTGTGTGGGAAAACTAAATATCCTGCTGATTTTCTTGTTCTTGGTTCCCCACAAGATAGCTTTTGTACCATTATATTTGGTAGACCCTTCTTAAACACTGTTAATGCTAAGATAGACTGCGAAAAGGATGTTGTTACTATTGGTCTAGGTGATATGTCTCATGAGTTCAATTTCTCTAAATTTCGTAGACAACACCGTGAAAAGGAATTGCCTAGTAAAGATGAAATTATTGGTCTTGCTTCTATTGCCGTGCCTCCTAGTGATCCTTTAGAACAATATTTGCTAGACCATGAAAATGATATGTTTATGAATGAAAGAAGGGAAATAGATGAAGTATTCTTTAAACAGGAACCCATCCTGAAACACAATTTTCATGTTGAAATCCTAGGGGATCCTCCTCCACCCAAGGGTGATCCCGTGTTTGAGCTTAAACCGTTACCTGATACTCTTAAATATGCTTATCTTGATGAGAAAAAGATATATCATGTTATTATTAGTGCTAACCTTTCAGAGCATGAAGAAGAGAGATTATTGAAAACTCTGAAGAAGCACTGCGCTGCTATTGGATATACTCTTGATGATCTTAAGGGCATTAGCCCCACTCTATGCCAACACAAAATAAATTTGGAGAAAGATGCCAAACCAGTTCGTGATCACCAACGACGGCTGAATCCTAAGATGAAAGAAGTGGTAAGAAAGGAAATACTAAAGCTTCTTGAGGCAGGTATTATTTATCCCGTTGCTGATAGTTAGTGGGTAAGTCATGTCCATTGTGTCCCTAAAAAGGGAGGTATTACCGTCGTTCCTAATGATAAAGATGAATTGATTCCACAAAGAATTATTACAGGTTATAGGATGGTAATTGATTTCCGTAAATTAAATAAAGCTACTAAAAAGGATAATTACCCCTTACCTTTTGTCGATCAAATGCTAGAAAGATTATCCAAACATACACATTTTTGCTTTCTAGATGGTTATTCTGGTTTCTCTCAAATACCTGTGTCAGCTGATGATCAATCTAAGACCACTTTCACTTGTCCTTTCGGTACTTTTGCTTATAGACGTATGCCTTTTGGTTTATGTAATGCACCTGCTACCTTTCAAAGATGCATGATGGCTATATTCTCTGACTTTTGTGAAAAGATTTGTGAGGTTTTCATGGACGATTTCTCCGTCTATGGATCCTCTTTTGATGATTGCTTGAGCAACCTTGATCGAGTTTCGCAGAGATGTGAAGAAACTAATCTTGTCTTGAATTGGGAGAAGTGCCACTTTATGGTTAATGAAGGTATTGTCTTGGGGCATAAAGTTTCCGAAAGAGGTATTGAAGTTGATAAAGCCAAGGTTGATGCTATTGAAAAGATGCCATGTCCCAAGGACATCAAAGGTATAAGAAGTTTCCTTGGTCATGCCAGTTTTTATAGGAGGTTCATTAAGGACTTCTCAAAAAATTCTCGGCCTCTGACCAATTTATTACAAAAAGATATACCATTTGTCTTTGATGATGATTGTGTAGAAGCATTTGAAATACTTAAGAAAGCATTGATCTCTGCACCTATTGTTCAGCCACATGATTGGAATTTACCTTTTGAAATTATGTGTGATGCTAGTGATTATGCTGTAGGTGCTGTCCTAGGGCAAAGAGTTGATAAGAAATTAAATGTTATTCAATATGCTAGTAAAACTCTAGACAATGCTCAAAGAAATTATGCTACTACTGAAAAAGAATTCTTAGCAGTTGTATTTGCTTGTGATAAGTTGAGACCTTATATTGTTGATTCTGAAGTAACTATTCACACTAATCATGCTACTATTAAATATCTTATGGAAAATAAAGATGCTAAACCTAGACTTATTAGATGGGTTCTCCTGCTGCAAGAATTTGATTTACATATTATTGATAGAAAGGGAGCTGAGAACCCCATTGCAGACAACTTGTCTAGGTTAGAAAATGTTCTTGATGACCCACTACCTATTGATGATAGCTTTCCTGATGAACAACTAAATGTCATAAATGCTTCTCGTACTGCTCCCTGGTATGCTGATTATGCTAATTATATTGTTGCTAAATTTATACCACCTAGCTTCACATACCAGCAAAAGAAAAGGTTTTTCTATGACTTGAGACATTACTTTTGGGATGACCCACATCTATAAAGAAGGAGTAGATGGTGTTATTAGACGTTGTGTACCTGAGCATGAACAGGAACAGATCCTACGCAAGTGTCACTCCGAGGCTTATGGAGGACACCACGCTGGAGACAAAACTGCACATAAGGTATTGCAATCCGGTTTTTATTGGCCTACTCTCTTCAAGGATGCCCGTAAGTTTGTTTTATCTTGTGATGAATGTCAAAGAATTGGTAATATTAGTAGACGTCAAGAAATGCCTATGAATTATTCACCTGTTATTGAACCATTTGATGTTTGGGGCTTTGATTATATGGGACCTTTTCCTGCCTCTAACGGATATACACATATTTTAGTTGTTGTTGATTACGTTACTAAGTGGGTAGAAGCTATTCCGACTAGTAGTGCTGATCATAACACTTCTATTAAGATGCTTAAAGAAGTTATTTTTCCAAGGTTTGGAGTCCCTAGATATTTAATGACTGATGGTGGTTCACATTTCATTCATGGTGCTTTCCGTAAAATGCTTGCTAAGTATGATGTTAATCATAGAATTGCATCCCCTTATCACCCGCAGTCTAGTGGTCAAGTAGAATTGAGTAATAGAGAGCTCAAATTAATTTTGCAAAAAACTGTTAATAGATCTAGAAAGAATTGGTCCAAGAAACTGGATGATGCATTATGGGCTTATAGAACTGCATATAAAAATCCTATGGGTATGTCTCCGTATAAGATGGTTTATGGTAAAGCATGTCACTTACCTCTCGAACTAGAACATAAGGCTTATTGGGCTATTAAAGAGCTCAACTATGATTTCAAACTTGCCGGTGAGAAGAGGTTATTTGACATTAGCTCACTTGATGAATGGAGAACCCAAGCCTATGAGAATGCCAAATTGTTTAAAGAAAAAGTTAAAAGATGGCATGACAAAAGAATACAAAAGCGTGAGTTTAATGTAGGTGATTATGTATTGCTATACAACTCTCTTTAAGATTTTTTGCAGGAAAACTTCTCTCTAAATGGGAAGGTCCTTACGTTATCGAGGAGGTCTATCGTTCCGGTGCCATAAAAATCAACAACTTCGAACGCACAAATCCGAAGGTGGTGAACGGTCAAAGAATCAAACATTATATCTCAGGTAATCCCATAAATGTTGAAACCAATGTTATTGAAACCGTGACCCCGGAGGAATACATAACGGACACTTTCCGGAACGTTTCAGACTCTGAAAAGGAATAGGTATGTGGTACGGTAAGTAAACCGACTCCAAAAACAGTTCTAATGGCAGTTTTTCTCCGTTTTGGAATATTTAGAAAAATAGAAAAATAAGAAGAAGTCCGGGAAGGACACGATGCCTCCACGAGGGTAGAGGGCGCGCCCTACCCCCTGGGCCGGCCCCCTGCCTCGTGGGCACCTCGTGCGCTCTCCGGACTCCGTTTTCTTGCACGATATGTATTTTGGTCGGTAAAAATTCATTATATAATCTCCCGAAGGTTTTGATTCCTGTATCATGCAAATATCCTCTGTTTTCGTTTCGAGCTGTTTCTGTAGCAGATTTGGAGCAAGATGTCATCTCAGGATTCCGACGGAGAGAGCTATGTCTCACACCTAATTGCTGACCCAAATACCTATGGGGATCTATCTCCTTGTGGTCGAACTACGGATGAGGAGGATGCTCATTTGATTAGGATCAATGATTCAAGTTCGGAGGAGGAGGATGTCCCTACCTGTGGATATGCACGTGAAGTTCAAGAAATCTAGTCTCCCTAAGAGGGCTAAACTATCTAACAACTGATCTATTCCTTCTCGTTTTCGGTAGAAAAGCAAAGGAGATTTATGTGACAAGATCTTGAAGCTGGAATCGGAGGTCGATGATTTAAAGGAGGAAATTGCCCTTCTCAATTACAGTATGAAGGAGCTAAATACACAACTTTCATCATCAACAACTCCACCACCTTCCTCTTCAACAAAGGAGATATAATCACATGGGTATGGGCACTCCCCTTGGCAACTGCCAAGCTTGGGGGAGGTGCCCCGGTATCGTATCACCATCACACTCCTATCTTTACCTTTTTCTCAGTTCGATCCTTTTAGTAATATCTTGATCTAGTAGAATAAAGTTTTGGTATGATCTAGTTTTGAGTTTTACTTTATGATCCCTCTATGTAATTGAGTCCGTGAGCTATATATAATAAAGATAAGTGTTGAGTCAAGGGCTTGATTATCTTGCTATGATCTTGAGGGAATAAAAGAAAGAGAAAAGAATAAAAAGAAAAAAAGAGATCATATTGATCTCATGGAGAGTAATGACTTCACATAGAAAGAGTATGATGATTAAAAGTTGTTGAGAGTTAACAAACATAGCTTTGGTCATCGTTGCAATTAGTAGGAAGTAATAAAGAAAGAGAGGTCTCACACATAAATATACTATCTTGGACATCTTTTATGATTGGGAGCACTCATTAAAATATGACATGCTAAAGAGTTGATATTGGACAAGGAAGACAACGTAATGGGTTATGTTTTCTTATATCTGAGATAAAGTATATTGTCATGGATCATCCAACATGTTGATCTTGCCTTTCCCCTCATGCTAGCCAAATTCTTTGCACCAAGTAGAGATACTACTTGTGCTTCCAAAAACCCTTAAACCAAGTTTTGCCATGAGAGTCCACCATATCTACCTATGGATTGAGTAAGATCCTTCAAGTAAGTTGTCATCGGTGCAAGCAATAAAAATTGCTCTCTAAATATGTATGATTGATTGGTGTGGAGGAAATAAGATTTATACGATCTTGTGATGTGGAAGAAAAAAAAGTGACGGACTGCATAATAAAGGTCTATATCACAAGTGGCAATATAAAGTGATGTTCTTTCGCATTAAGATTTTGTGCATCCAACCCTGAAAGCGCATGGCAACCTCTGCTTCCCTCTGCGAAGGGCCTATCTTTTACTATTATCTTCTACCTTATGCAAGAGTCATGGTGATCTTCACCTTTCCTTTTTATATTTTATCCTTTGGCAAGCACAGTATGTTGGAAAGATCCTGATATATATATCGAATTCGATGTAAGTTAGCATGAGTTATTATTGTTGACATTACCCTTGAGGTAAAAGGTTGGGAGGTGAAACTATAAGCCCCTATCTTTCTCTGTGTCCGATTAAAACTCCGTAACCACAAGCATTGCGTGAGTGTTAGCAATTATGAAAGACTAAATGATAGTTGAGTATGTGGACTTGCTAGAAAGCTCTGACATAGACTCTTTCTGATGTTATGATAAATTGCAATTGCTTCAATGACTGAGATTATAGTTTGTTGGTTCTCAATAAAGTTTCTGATTCATACTTTGCATTATGAATAGATTATTACTTGAGCATAAGAAATCATATGACAATATCCATATATGTTTCTGTTATGAGAATAATCATGATGCCCTCATGTCCGTATTCTATTTTTATCGACACTTCTACCTCTAAACATGTGGACATATTTATCGTTATCGGCTTCCGCTTGAGGACAAGCGAGGTCTAAGCTTGGGGGAGTTGAAACGTCCATTTTGCATCATGCTTTTATATCAATATTTATTGCATTATGGGCTGTTATTACACATTATGTCACAATACTTATGCTTATTCTCTCTTATTTTACAAGGTTTACATAAGGAGGGAGAATGCCGGCAGCTGGAATTCTGGGCTGGAAAAGGAGCAAATATTAGAGACCTATTCTGCACAACTCCAAAAGTCCTGAAACTCCACGAAAGTTATTTTTGGAAATAATAAAAAATACTGAGCGGAAGAAATACCAGAGGGGGCCCACACCCTGGCCATGAGGGTGGGGGCGCGCCCTACCCCCTGGGCGCGCCCCCTGCCTCGTGGGCCCCTGTTGGCCCTCCGATGCCCATCTTCTGCTATATGAAGTCTTTCGTCCGAAGAAAAATCAGAAGCAAGCTTTCGGGACGAGACTCCGCCGCCATGAGGCGGAACCTTGGCGGAACCAATCTACGGCTCCGGCGGAGCTGTTCTGCCAGGGACACTTCCCTCCGGGAGGGGGAAATCAACGCCATCGTCATCACCAACGCTCCTCTCATCGGGAGAGGGCAATCTCCATCAACATCTTCACCAGCACCATCTCCTCTCAAACCCTAGTTCATCTCTTGTATCCAATCCTTGTCTCTAAGTCCGGGATTGGTACCTGTAGGTTTCTAGTAGTGTTGATTACTCCTTGTAGTTGATGCTAGTTGGTTTATTTGGTGGAAGATCATATGTTCAGATCCTATATGCATATTAATACTCCTCTGATTATGAACATGAATATGCTTTGTGAGTACTTACGTTTGGTCCTGAGGACATGGGAGAAGTCTTGCTATTAGTAGTCATGTGAATTTGGTATTCGTTCGATATTTTGATGAGATGTATGTTGTCTATCCTCTAGTGGTGTTATGTGAATGTCGACTACATAACACTTCACCATTATTTGGTCCTAGAGGAAGGCATTGGGAAGTAATAAGTAGATGATGGGTTGCTAGAGTGACAGAAGCTTAAACCCTAGTTTATGCGTTGCTTCGTAAGGGGCTGATTTGGATCCATATATTTCATGCTATGGTTAGGTTTACCTTAATACTTCTTTTGTAGTTGCGGATGCTTGCAATAGGGGTTAATCATAAGTGGGATGCTTGTTCAAGTAAGAACAGCACCCAAGCACCGGTCCACCCACATATCAAATTATCAAAGTATCGAATGCGAATCATATGAACGTGATGAAAACTAGCTTGACGATAATTCCCATGTGTCCTCGGGAGCGCTTTTCTCTATATAAGAATTTATCCAGGCTTGTCCTTTGCTACAAAAAGGATTGGTCCACCTTGCTGCACTTTATTTACATTTGTTACTTGTTGCTCGTTACAAATTACCTTATCACAAAACTATCTGTTACCTATAATTTCAGTGCTTGCAGAGAATACCTTGCTGAAAACCGCTTATCGTTTCCTTCTGCTCCTCGTTGGGTTTGATACTCCTACTTATCGAAAGGTCTACGATGTTTCCCCTATACTTGTGGGTCATCAATGCTTCTCTTGGCCAACATTCAGTACAGACTGAAAGACAAATTTGTTTGTGAAGTGTACAATTCCTCTTGCAAACGTAAGTGGTTTCACCAATAGCTCGAACCATGAGAATGAACCACACATGATGGAGGAACATCCACTGCAATATGATTTGGTCTTCTCTCGATCACACGACGACACTATTTTCGGAATACAAAATTTAACTTAGGCAAAATGATGCCCATTGTATAATAACACCAAAGCAATGAAGCACCTAGTGTTGGCCAATAAATAGTACAGTACTACTTTTCTGCAGTCCATGAAGTGACTATCCAATCTTTCTGTGTCTATTTTCAAATGGCACTGCATGCAGTGACTATACTATTCTCTTGTGTAGTTCAACCAAAATTGCGGTCACTTTGTGTGTCTGCCAAATAGCAACGGGCAGACATCTCTGTCTGCACAAATATCAAGCAGCTAGTAAACATATACCCCACCTTGTATTTTCGGTTTAAACATGTCTCTTCCGCTTAGCATCTGTCATGTTTTGCACTGGACAATTTGATACTATCATGTTTCGCCCTGGACAATTTCATACTGAATTGATTTGCTGGTTCAGAGCAGAAATATAGTGCCTATTCTTCATCAGACCAAGGATATCCATGTTCGCAGTGATGGAAGAGGTGAAATCGATACAACCGAAATTGAGCATCCAATCATTGAATCCTGTCCTGCACCTCCAATGTAGGTCCACCCTACCAATAAATTCACATGCAAACCACTAGTATTACTATCTAATGACAGTACAAAAAGAGTACCAAGATAGTAGCAAACCATGTACCTTGGTAATGAATAGCTCATAGTGCCACCAATTGGATATAAAGGTTTGGAAGAAAACATGCTCCTAATGTTGAACCAGTTGGACTTTTTGTGCATTTCCACTAAAATCGAGCATCCCTGTTTGCATAGATATTGAAAGTGTGATTACTATAAAAGTGGCACTAGTTGAAGCATAGACTCACAAATATAAGCATTCCAATTTCTTAATGGGAAAAGGTAGCAAGACTGTTTCTAACCACCTGTTTGAAGGAATAAATAAGGCAACAATGGCTGATGTCAGAAAGGCATATATAGTTCTTTCTGAAAGAATGATCGATTCCTAACCTTTCCTCTTATTTTAAGCATATTTTGTGCAGTTCAACTAAAATAAAATGCCATCACCGCCTTGACAATTCAGTGACACTGTACAAAAGGAAATGATTTCACATTACATCATGATGTCAGTTATGTAGTCGACATGCATTAGAGACAAACATACAGACCTCCTCCGATAACATAATGAACATTAATTTTAACAAAGGTGTGATAGCTTTACCGGGATAATTTGAGTGAACTCTACACCCTCTATTCCTTAATATAAGATGTTTTCGTAGTTCAATTTAAAGTACCCAAACGTCCAGTATTTAGAAAAATAGGTAGTAGTTTTCTTGAGCACATATCTGGGAAAGTTTGCCACACTTTATATATGTCCATACGCTAATGCAACACCATTCGAATAGTACAAATATACACTAATCCAGAGGCTAGTCCAACAGTAGAGTATTTATTTTATTACAGGGTACAGTACAATGGTTTTACTGAACAGATTTCCATACGCTCTAGCACTGGAAGATTTCTATAAGAATTAACAATACGAAATGTAAAGGTAACAAGTTTCTGCATTGGTATACTAGTTGTGCAAGAGCATTAAACCAAATACAAAAGTCTGAAGGTAACTAGCATTATTAAGTAATGACAGTATCAAAAAATTGCAAACCATGTACCTTCAAGGTAAATATCATTTCGAACTCGAGTGGACATGAAAAATTGCTATCCCAATCATGATAATCGATCAAACATAAAAACTTGATCGAACGAATCAATACAGTAGCCAAAGGAGGAGGTGCCCACTCTTGACCTTTCCTCTTGTCATCATAATTTTTTGTGCAGTTTAACCAAAATAAAATGACATCAGCGCCTTGGCATTTTGGTGACACTGTACAAAAAAATTGACTTATCTCATGAAAGTGAGGTATGTAATCTATAAGCATTAACAGTGCAAAAATCTGAAGGTAGTAACAAGTTTCATCGTTGGTATACTAGCTGTGCAACAACATTAGAATGCCTTAGCTGAAAAATCTTTAATACATCCACAATCAACAGCTAACCCTGAAATAATCCAGAGACATTAAATGGCATTGCTTAAATTTATCGGTGGCATTAGACTGAGTGCGGCATTAGTTAAATGTGGCATCACTTTAGCAGTAGCATTGGTTGACTTTACCGCTGGCGTTATACTGACAGCAAAAAAGTGGCAATGAGAGCATGGGAGACCCATTCGGACAGTGGCGCACCAGTACGATGTACCTCCACGGACGCATAGAGTGGTGAGGGAGGTATGGTTGCCCAGAGCAACAAATATCCAGGCAGCATATGTGGATTACATCCCATTTTTGTTCTCTTTAGCCACCTTTTTCCTATGTGAGGACAACAAACCGATCGACCTGGTCATTCTCTATTGCGTTGTCATGCCTTTCTACCCTTCTTCAACCAAGAGACACGAGACTCGTTCCTTAGCTACTGATTTTCCCCTTTTCAACCTAGATGCGGGTTCGATGCCTGTCGGATGTGGGGTTCCGGCATTTCCTTAAGGTTCGATCACTGGGGTGCGCGCGAAGTCTTTTCCTCCTACAGATCTACGCCCTAGCTCGCCAAGATCTCGCGGACGAACTCGACGAACTCGCAACACAGGAAGACACGAGATTTATACTGGTTTGGGCCATCGTTGTGGTGTAATACCCTACTCCAGTGTGGTGGTGGTGGATTGCCTCTTGGGCTGATGATGAACAGTACAAGGGAAGAACAACCTCCTGAGGTTGAGGTGTTCTTGTGCGTAGGAGCTTGTGCGCATCTCTGGATCCAATTGGATCAAGCTAAGATGAGATGCCTCTACTATGGTGGCTAGCTCTACTTATATAGGCCCTGGTCCTCCTCCCAACATACTGAGCGGGAAGGGAGCCAACAACGGTAGGCAAATTTGAAGGGGGACAGCTAGTACAAGCTATCCTGACAAAAGCGGTCTTCGCCTGTGAAAAGCTCTGGTGGTGACGCCGTCTTGGGCTCCACGATGACCTCCGTCTCGCCGTCCTCCTGGTCTTGGTCTCGTTGCACCAATATAGCAACCTTTGCCTGATGCCTCGGTACACTTCGCATGCGCTGGCCTCCTTAGCACCAAAGAGGAAACAAGGACGCTGCGCGCGCTGGCGCCCTCCTGGTGTCGTGCGTCATGGCTCACGTCACGAGAGCCTCGTGAGGTTTGCCCCTCCTTGGTATCTCCGCTCCTCGTGAGCCTGCCTGGCTAGGCTACTCCAGAGGAGGTCTTGCGTCGTCTGCCTCGCGAGGCTTGGACCCTCGCGAGGGTCTTGGATGCGTTGTTGATGAAGATAGGCCGTACGGCCTGCCATCTTAGCCACGCTGTGGGCCGAAGGCAGGCAAGTCCGGGGACCCCCGTTCCCAGAACGCCGACGGAGCACCGCGGGCCCCAAAAGACTGCGGCCTCAGTCGACACGTGGCGGTTGATTGGACGTGGGCGTCTCCGCTTCCCCACGCTGCCTCGGCAACTGCACGACTTGACAAGTCCCTGCGACATTCAAGGAAAACCATCATTACCTGCGACCGTGGGAGACGCCGGTTGGCCTTCTCTTGCTATAAATGGGGAGGGGGGCGGAGCCCCCGTCGCCCATCTCTTCCTCGCTTGCTTGCTCCTTCCTCCTCGCTCCATCGCTTGCAGCGACACCCATGGCACCACGAAGGAAGTTCTCCGCCGCCGAGAAGGGGAAGGCCCCTCGCGAGGGACCCGGCTCCCCGGTGCCCAAGCGCGGCCATGGCCGTCCGCGCAAGCATGCTGCGACCCCCGCCGTGGCCCATCGTCGAGACGGCGCCTTAGCACGCGGAGTGGGTCATCCCAGCCATGGCGGTCCAGTTGATGAGGGGAGGCGTGCTATGGTGGCGCGGCCTCCTCGTCTGCGCTTCCACACGGCGGAGGTGTCGCCGGAGTTTGTCGTCTGGTCGGAGAACCCGGCCGGCAACTGGCTTCAACTTCCACGCTTCTTCGCCAACAAACTGCCGGCCTCTGGTCCAGGCGGACTCTGGCTGCAGGCGGATGGCCGCTGCATCAAGGCCTCTTGGGTTGCGGTCGAGACTTACGCCACGGGCAACATAGCCCTGGCCCGCGGCTGGCAGACATTCGCCCGCGCACGCGGCCTGGGCTGGCGGTGCACCCTCCACTTCAGGTATGATGGTGGATCGACCCTCTATGTGAGGGTGTTTGGGAAAGATGGTCGTCGCGTCGGGTGCTGCCCCGAGGCGGACGACGGTGAGGAGGTGCTCGGCCTTGGGGACGGTCGCGACGAGGACGAGGGCGAGCCCGCCCTCGGCGGCGACCGTGTCTCGTCCAGCTACGACGGCTCTTCCTCCGGCGACAGCTCCAACAGTGGCGGCTACCACCAGCCGCCGCGCCCGTTTTGAAGGGGGTAGTGGGTCGTCTCGTCGCCGCACCTTCGTGAAGCGTGAGGAAGGATCCGGCTAGGCTCGGGGTGGCGCTAGGGGGCCTGTCTTCCCAGATCGCTGCAGCGCTGCTTTTGTTTTACTCTTTTCCTGCATCAAGAATGAAACCAGTATGCGCCCAGGGGGGCGTGTATCGAACTATGGTTCCTCGGTTATAACAGTATGCGTGTTGTTCCCGTGCCGTGTCGTTATTTTGCGCAAAGATAACTTAACCTGGTATACTCAGGACACCCTCTTCCTCGCGGGGCGTTCATTTCCTTGCATCCATCTTGCCTTGGTGGCCTGCATTCGCTCAGGAATTGCGAAAAACTCGTTAGGAAATGCGTTGAAAGATTTGTCGTTCATCCTGGCCCTGACCCGGCGCCTTGTATCGCGGTACCCTAGGGGCACGGACTAGGACAGGTGCGCCAGCTTTGGGCTCGAACGAAGGTGGCTCATGAGAAGGCAGAAGGGAGAAAAAAGGCTTGCGAGGGCACCTGCCTAGCCCCCTCGTGAGGCATGCGAGAGAGAGAACACGAGCAAATTCGAGCCGGAAAAAATGCGAGTGAGAGGTGAGGGAACCAAATCAGCACGGAACGCCCAAGGCAAACTTTGATTAAGGAAGAGCGAGCCAAGTATGGAAGCAAATGAAAAGCCGCGTCCGGCACCTAATCTAGTCTTCAAGTCTTCTCACCAGCGCGGAGCTAAGTGTTGTCCACTAGGCGTGGGAGGGAGCCCTAGGGCCTGAGGCCGGCGCTCCCGAGATTCCGGGGCGTGTACAGCCCCAACTCATTATTACGTGAGAGTGTCACGGGCGGCGATTCTTCACAGGCACTGGGCCTTCTTCAAAGGCTCTGGGCCTTTCTTCTCAGGCTCTGGGCCTTGCTTCTCAGGCTCTGGGCCTTGCTTCATGGATAGAACTTCCGGAGGTGCTGGATGTTCCAGGCGTTCTGGATGGGTATCCCGTCCTGCGTCTCCAGGCGCGCCGCACCCGGCCTGGAGACATGGACGACCCTGAACGGGCCCTCCCACATGGGCGAAAGCTTGTGCATCCCTTCTCTGGAAAGGACCCGCCTCAAGACGAGGTCGCCACCTCGAGCGTCCTGGAGCGGATGTTGCGGCAGTGGTATCGCCGCAGCGCTTGTTGGTACCTTGCCGCCCTCAATGCAGCTTCGCGACGGTGCTCCTCCCCCAGCACGAGGTCCATCCCCCGCATGGTGTCCTACCGTGTCTCATCGAACACCAAGACCCGCGCGGAGCGATGCTTGACCTCGTGAGGGAGGACTGCTTCAGCTCCGTAGACGAGGAAGAATGGAGTCTCGCCCGTTGGCTTGGTGGCGGTAGTTCGGATGGACCACAGCACGGACTAGAGATCGTCATGCCAGCCCCTGCCACAGGCCTCCAGCTTCTTCTTGAAGGTCCTGGTCTTGAGGCCCCTCAGGACCTCCGCGTTAGCGCGTTCGGCCTGACCGTTACTCCTGTGGTGGGCCACCGAAGCGTAGCAGATCTGCGTTCCAAGGTTAGCATAGTAGGTTTTGAAGAGGTTGCTAGTAAACTGCGAACCGTTATCTGTGATGATGCGGTTGGGGACCCCGAAGCGGCTCATGAGGCCCTTGATGAACTTGACAGCAGAGCCGGCTGGAATGGTACGGAGGGCTTCCACTTCCGCCCACTTGGTAAACTTGTCTATGGCGACATAGAGATAGCGGTAGCCCCCTGGCGCTCGAGGGAATGGGCCTAAGATGTCCAGCCCCCAGACCGCAAACGGCCACGTGAGCGGGATGGTTTGGAGGCCCTGTGCAGGCTGATGGATCTGCTTGGCGTGGAATTGGCAAGCTTCACAGGACTTCACCAGCTCGGCCGCGTCGTTGAGTGTTGTAGGCCAATAGAACCCATTGCGGAACACCTTGCCGACAAGGGTCCGTGACGACGAGCAGTGTCCGCAGTCATCGCCGTGTATGTCAATCAGCAACTCCCTTCCTTGATCGCTGGAGATGCAGCGCAGCGTGACATCGTTCAGTCGTTTCCTGTATAACTCACCGTCTTGGATACAGTATGCCGTGGCTTGCTGGGCCACGCGCTTCGCATCCTCTTCCTTCTCCGGCAGTGTCCCGTGCATCAGGTACTCTTTGAATTCCTTGGTCCAGCACTCCTCCTGGGGCTCGAGCGCCAAAAGAAGCCGGGCTCCTGAGGTCGGGCCACAGGCTGGGGCTCCCGTGGCCGGGGGCCGCGGGAGCTCCTCCCGAGGCTGAGTCATGCTTGAAAGAGGCGGCGTAGCTGATGGCTTGAAGAGCCGCTCTTCGAAGACGTCGGGCTCTTGCCGTTGCCGCTTGGATGCTCTCCTGGCGATGTCGTCGGCTTCCTTGTTGGTGCCCCGGGGCACGTGCTGCAGCTCCAGGCTCGAGATCTGCTTTTCCATCTTGCGCACCTCCGCGAGGTAGGCCTCCATGTGCTCGTCCTTCGGCTCGTACACCTTGTTGAAGAAGTTGACGAGGAGCTGCGAGTCGCCTTTGACGGTGAGGCGCTTCACCCCTAGAGCCGCTGCAGCCTTCAGGCCGGCTATGAGGCCTTCGTATTCTACGATGTTGTTGGAGACCTTCTCGTCGTGCTGAAAACAGAGTTGCACGGCGTAGTAGAGCTTGTTCTGAGTGGGCGAGATGAGCACTGCTCCAGCCCCCGCGCCCTGGTGCGCGAAGGCGCCATCGAAATACATGACCCAGCCGTTTGGTGCCTCGCTTCCTAGGGAGGTGGACCGGTCTTCTCCTTCCTCAAGAGCCGGGGCATCTGTCCATTCTACCACAAAATCGGCGAGTGCGGCTCCCTTGATGACCCTGGTAGTGCTGAACTCCAACTGGAATTCTTGCAACTCGATGTTCCACTCAGCGACCCTTCCGGCTGAGTTAGGGCTCCTGAGTACCCTCTCCAATGGGTAGGCTGATACGACCTTGATGGGGTGGCCCTGAAAGTAGTGCCGCAGCTTGCGCGAGGCCACCAAGAGTGCGAGCAGGAGCTTTTGCGGCATGGGGTAGCGCGTCCTCGCGTCCCGCAGTACGGTGCTGACGAAGTACACCGGGTGCTCGACGAGGGCTGGCACACTGACGAGGCTCGGGTCCTGTGGAGATTGGGGCGTATCCTGAGGTGGTGGGTTTCCTAAGACCTGACCGTCCTCAGGAGCTTCTGCGATGTTGCCCTGCTGAGCTTGGTCTTCCACCGCGGATGGCTTTGCTGCGCATTCCTGACCCGACGCTGCGTCAGCTCTGGCTTGGCGCGGCACTCCCTTGTCTTGGCGTTCCTCCCGAACCGCCACCAGCACCGCGCTGGCGGAGTACAGGGTGGCGGCAAGGTAGAGAACCAGAGGCTCGAGAGCCGCGGTGCCACCATCACCGGGGGGCTGGTGAGGTATTTCTTGAGGTCTTGGAAGGCCCGGTCGGCCTCCGGGGTCCACTCGAATGGGCCCTTCTTCTTCATGAGCTAAAAGAAGGGTAAGGCGCGCTCGCCTAGCTTGGAGATGAAACGCCCTAACGCGGTCACCCGCCCCGCTAGCTTCTGCATCTCCTTGAGGGTCCGTGGTGGGCTCATGTCTTCGATGGCCTTGATCTTCTCCGGGTTCGCCTCGATCCCTCTGTGGGATACGAGGAACCCCAGCAGCTTGCTGGAGGGGACGCCAAACACGCACTTCTCCGGGTTTAGCCTCAAGTTCACTTGGCGCAAGCTCTTGAAGGTCTCCCCCAAGTCTTGAATCAATGTCCTCGCCTCGCGAGATTTGACCACTATGTCATCAACGTAGGCCTCTGTGTTTCTGCCGAGCTGCTGCCCCAATGCGATGTGCATCAACCGCTGAAAGGTTGCACCCGCGTTGCGCAGCCCGAAGGGCATGCAGGTGTAGCAATACACCCCGCATGGTGTCAGGAAGGTTGTCCTCTCCACATCCTCGACCGCCATCTTGATTTGGTGGTATCCCGAGAATGCATCCAGGAAACATAGCAAGTCGCACACGGCGCTGGAGTCGACGATTTGATCGATGCGTGGAAGTGGGAACGGATCTTGGGGGCAAGCTTTGTTAAGGTTGGTGAAGTCGACGCACATCCGTTCCTTCCCGCCTTTCTTCGGTACTACGACGGGGTTCGCCAGCCATTTGGGGTATCGAACTTCTCGAATGGTACCTGCCGTCTCCAGCTTGCGTGTCTCTTGGATGATGAAGGCCTGCTTCTCAGTGGACTACCGTCTTGCTCGCAGCTTCACGGGACGTGCATTGGGGCACACCCTTAGATGATGTAGGATCACCTCTCTCGGGACCCCTACCAGCTGAGAGGGATCCCACGAGAATATCTCCTTGTTCGCGCGCAAAAACCTCACCAAAGCTTCTTCTTGTCCCGGTTCAAGGCCGGTTCCTATGGTGAAGGTGGCTCCTGAAGACCCGTCCTCGTTGACCAGCACCTGTTTGGTCTCCGCCTTGTCTTGGGTGAACAACTGCTTCTTCTTGGTAGGCGCGGTCTCCTTGGCCTCGGGCGTACCGGCGCCGGCTGGCCGTGCTGCTGCCGCGGTCTTGAAGGTGAGCCTGAGCACCGTCACGGCCTCCTTAGTGTCTCCCTTGATGGTGAGGACACCCTTGCTCCCTGGCATCTTCATGAGGTTGTAGGCCGGGTGAGTCACCGCCATGAACTAAGCGAGAGCCAGGTACCCGAGGATGGCATTGTACGGGAGACCGATGCGGGCGATGTCAAAGTCCACCAGCTCGGTGCGGTAGTTGTCTCGCATGGCAAAGGTGACAGGGAGGCGGATCTGCCCCAGAGAGTGGGCGGCTGTCACGACCAGTTTTTCAATAAAATAATTATTGAGAGACCAATCCCTTTTACGGACCAGCGAGGAAGAATTCCTTCTCACTGGTAGACAATATCTTGGTCACAGAAGAAAAATACCAGGAGTACTAAATATAATACAAGGTTGAGCAGAGACTGCCCAACAATTTATTACATGCACGCCGCTAAAACAAGACGGCGGATAGGGTGGCAAATTACTAACTCGCGATAATAACGGTGGTGGAAATATCATCGCGAAGCGAGTGATATGATTCCAGAAGACTAGAACTCTTCGAGCGTCGGAGTGAGGCTCGAGAAGACTTATTGCGGGTGGCGGAAGCGTAAACAAAACAAGTGACCAATATCCGGGGTCGCGCAGGACTGACTGGGACTCCTCTAGGCATCGGACGCGCTATCAAACTCTTCATCCAAGAGATCGCCTTCGTCAACATCTAGCCAAATCAACAAGCCAGGTGAGTACCATGAAAGTACTCGCAAGACAGTTCGGACATAAGGTATAACAAATGTAAACATGAAGCACATGAACAAGTATAGCAGTGCGATCAGACATAGAGATAATAAATACTGGGTGCCAAGCGAGGGTCTGAATGACGCCTCGAGCGGAAACTGCAGAATAGTAATACTGGTGCCAAACGAGTGTCTGAAAGACTCCTCGAGCGGAAAATGTGGAATAATAATACAGGTGCCAAACGAGTGTCTGAAAGACTCCTCGAGCGGAAAATGCGGAATAATAATACAGGTGCCAAACGAGTGTCTGAAAGACTCCTCGAGCGGAAAATGCAGAATAATAATGCGGGTGCCAAACGAGTGTCTGAAAGACTCCTCGAGCGGAAAATGCGGAATAATAATGCGGGTGCCAAACGAGTGTCTGAAAGACTCCTCAAGCGGAAAATGCGGAATAATAATGCGGGTGCCAAACGAGTGTCTGAAAGACTCCTCGAGCGGAAAATGAGGAATAATAATGCCACAGTCGGGCGTCGAGGCGACACCACATAAAGGGCTTGCAACAGAAAATAAAGACAGTGCATGCCACAATCGGACGTCTGGGCGACATCACATAAAGGGCTTATATTTAAAGTAAGAAACAAGTACACGCCACAGTCGGACGTCTGCGCGACGTCACATAAAGGGCTTATATCACAGCTCAATAATACAATCGTTCGGGAACATAAATTATCACAAGCATGCGACAAATATAAAGTTAGTCCATCCACAGGAATAACAATAAAACTGGATTTACCACTTGAGCTTGTTCACCGGGGACAAGTTTTTCACACGGATAGATATGGATATAATGTTTACACTACTTGATCATGGATACGATGATTTGGAAAGAATTGACTCTGCAGAGTTTGTACTTAACCACAGCCAACGGATTTCAGTAGTCACGGGGACTAGTTCCGTCTACGGTGTTTTGGAAGAAACACGTCTAACCAGTACACACCCAATTCAACCATCCGAAGCCAGGGATCACCCTCGGCATCGTTCAAGAAAAACCTTGAGACGGGGAGGCTACAACCTCGCGTAGCATGGGATCAAATTTCTATACGCGCGCTCTAAGGGGGTGCCCCCCCTCTCGGTCCCAACCGGAAACACCCATGCCCCCTGACCGGATGACTGGCTTTAATCCTGGGCCAAGGTACCATCATCCCGGCCTCTCTGTTTGGTGTGTACACGGAAAGAGGTTACCAACTTACTAAACCGCATCCTGGCAATGAGACATGTGGCAGCACGGAAGGGGGAAGAATGGTAACGTGGCTCCAACCACGTTAACGTCGGAGAAAGTCGGATGACGCAAGGCTGGTATGCTACAACAGTACCACCTTGCTGCCCTTCATGTCACCACATGATTAGGCCATCTCTCATCAGAGATCATCGCAACTTTGGAACATGCGGGAAGGGAATGATAACGTGGCTCCAACCATGTTAACGTCGGAGAAAGTCGGATGACGCAAGGCTGGTATGCTACAACAGTACCACCTTGCTGCCCTTCATGTCACCACATGATTAGGCCATCTCTCATCAGAGATCATCGCGACTTTGGAACAACCGGGTCGTTGCCTTACAAGCAACGAGGTATTTACCGACACTCATATGCCACGCACAAACTCTCACGTGAACATGTAAAACACCTGTCATATCAAATGTTCAAAACATGCTTGCCTGGTTCGGAGAAGTCGGAGTCTAGCTCGGCGAAGTTCGCGGCTCCGTCACCTCTCCCGGAACCTACGGCAATCACGAAACGGGTACTAACGTGAAAACCAACACATGCACAGAAACTTTTCCAAATATTTTTCAAATAAATCCCATAAAAAACTAGACAAAATTTGAAGATTGTCAGAAAAAGAATCACTCAAAAATACCTTTTTATTAAAAAGTTATAAAGGTTTCTGTCCAGGGACTTATCTGTAATGAAACAGAAAAGTTCCAGGGTTTTAACTGAGAAAACAGAAAACGCTTCGGTTGGGAATGCGCAAGCGCAAAGGAGAAAACGTATTTGCCCGAAGGCGCCAACAGAAAACGGTTCGAAGGAGAATAGAATAGAGGCTGACAGGCGGGGTCCACCTGTCAGGTTTAAAAAGCTCGCCGGCGCCCGAAGACTGCGGTGGACGCCGGCGTCGAACCACGGCGAGTTAGGAGAAACGGAGGGTACCAAGAGCTTCAGCGTCTTCTTCCGCGTCGGTGGGTGGTGGACTCGTCCAACGGGGAGCACCACGTCGACGGCGACACTATCTCCGGCGGACGGCGGCTCGGGTGAGGATGGGGAACTCCGGTGGAGGGCTGCAAACTACGAATTGAGGCGCGGGTCAGAACGAGGGATGCAAGGTGAAGCTACTGGCAAGAGAATGGAGGCGGAGGAGCGCACACGGGGGCGAATCGGGCTGGATCCCGTGGCGGGTCGCGGCGGCCGGAGTCGAGGAAGGAGACCTCCTCGGGGCTCTACCAGTGGCTAGGCTTGCTCTAGGGGGAGTGCAGGGATGGTGGGTGCTCGAGTTGAAGCTCGGGGCCTCTATTTATAGGCAGATCGACGGGGTGGCCGTGAACGGAGAATCTCCGGCGAGCGATTACGGCGGAGCAGTGGATTGGCAGGAGGTTTGAGTGGCCAGGCAGCATCAGTGGAGGTTACTGGAGTCGTTTCACAGCTAAACGGGGTCGGTCTTGGCGTAATGGCGTCGGTCCACGGTGAGGTGACCGCACGGGCTCAACGGCGGCAGAGAGCGCGCTCCGCGCCCTGCGGTTCACGACGAGAGCGGCAGCGCGTTCGGGGGAGTGGAAGGCCACGCGGCGAGCTCCGGTGGTTTGGGCGGCGCTGGGTGGCGTCGTCGGCGCCGTGTCTCCCGCTGGCGTCCGCAAAGCCGCCGCCGGCGTCGGTCACGGGGCGGCGCACCTTCTGCTGCTCGTCGCCGACGCCCGCAAGGCGCCAGGCGTTCGTGCGGTGCAGGAACAAGAGGGCGGGGACGAGGAGCAAGGCGACGCGGTGGTACTGGCGAGATCGACGTCCTTCTCTGAAGAAAACGACAGCAAGCCACTGACTGAATCTCTGAATTTTCTGAACTTGACATAGACAGTGCACTGCAGGTGTTCGACAGAAGGATTTTGCAATGAGATAAATTTTTCTGGAGCTGTAACTTGGTGAGGTGACCACTCAATGCACCCAGAGGCTGCCTGATTTTACTTGGAATTTTTGGAGGAGGTTTTGAATGAATTTCACCAAATTTGACAAATCTGGTCCAAACTTGCAGCAGGTGTAGTTTGAAAATTTTGAACTGAAGACCAGTGGATCTTCATGGTTCTAGGTTGAGGGTTCAAAGGACTAAGAGGGGAAAAAGGTTTGGGGGCAAAAATCAAAACAGAAAATGGAGTTCCTTTGTAACTCTCCAAGTGCTAGCAGAGAAGGCAGAAATTTGTTTGAATAAGATTTAAATGGAAATAGATACATGGGGAGGTTCAACTTGCTGGATTAGGTGTAAAACATGATCCAAAGGTGAGGGAGGAGTTAGGAGAGATCATTTGCACTAAGGCCAAGGTAAGAGAGAAAAGTTGAAAGTGGCAAAGGAGTTTTCCAAAAGCCATAGTGCATTTCCAAAAGGATTTTCAAAAGTTATTTTCCCTAAATGAAAAACATTTTGTCTTGAGTCCAAATGAAAAGCAAGAACCTCCAAGACCAAAGACAGATCTTGGGTGGGTCCAAATAAAACTTGTGCCATAAAGAAAAATATTTGAGAGTGAGAGTTCTCTTGAAGAAAGATTTTTGATCACTCCCCTCAAGTCAAATAAAAACCTTTTGAAAAATCCAGATAAAAACTTGGGTGTCACAACACCTACCCCCTTAGGAAAAATCTCGTCCTCGAGATTTCTGCTGATCCTCAAATAGATATGGATACTCTGCCCGGAGAAAATCTTCCCTTTCCCATGTAGCTTCATCCTCAGTGTGGTTGCTCCACTGAACCCTGAAAAACTTTGTCGTTTTCTGACGGGTCCTATGTTCAGACTCTTCTAAAATCTTTACTGGCCTTTCTCTGTAGGTGAGATCTGGTTGCATATCAATGTCCTCATGAGGTACATGCTTTTCTGGGTTGCTCACACATTTTCTTAACTGTGAGACGTGGAACACGTCATGGACGTCTGGCAGCTCCTTGGGTAGGTCTAGTTGGTAGGCTACCGTGCCTCTTCGTGCCTTTACACAAAATGGTCCAATAAATCTTGGGGCTAGCTTCCCCTTAATTTTGAACCGTTGCAGACCCCTCATAGGAGATACTCGGAGGTATACGGAATCACCGGGCTCAAAGCTGACCTCACGGTGCTTCTGATCATAGTAGCTCTTTTGTCGGCTCTGTGTTGTCCTGAGTCTGTCCCTGATTTGTTTAACTTTCTCCTCGGCCTCTTTAAGCATGTCTGGGCCGAAGATACGGCTGTCACCTGTTTCTGACCAATTCAGTGGGGTACGACACCTCCGTCCGTACAATGCTTCAAAGGGTGCCATTTGCAAGCTGGCTTGGTAACTGTTGTTGTAAGCAAATTCGGCATACGGCAAACTCTCTTCCCAACTGGATCCATAGGTGAGCACACAGGCTCTTAGCATATCCTCTAGGATTTGGTTCACACGTTCCGTTTGTCCATCAGTCTGAGGGTGGTATGCTGTACTGAAAGCTAGTTGCGTGCCCAGAGCTTGTTGTAGGTGATCCCAAAATTTGGAGACGAATTGGGTGCCTCGGTCTGATATTATAGTCTTTGGGACTCCGTGCAAGCAAACTATACGGGAGAGATAAAGCTTTGCCAGTCTTTGTGTGGAGTAGGTAGTCTTCACGGGAATGAAATGAGCAACCTTGGTTAGTCGGTCTGTGATGACCCATATGGCGTCATTCCCACGTTGTGATCGGGGTAGTCCGACGATGAAATCCATTCCTATTTCATCCCACTTCCACTCCGGTATCCTGTTTGGCTGGAGTAGCCCTGCTGGCTTTTGATGCTCGGCCTTGATGCGCTGACATGAATCGCAACAAGCAATGAATGTGGCTATATCTCTTTTCATACCGTGCCACCAAAATCTTTCCTGAATGTCCTTGTACATTTTGGTTCCTCCAGGATGAATCGAGTATGGAGCGGTGTGGCTTTCCGTCAAGATCTATTGCTTGAGTTCCTCAATGTTAGGCACGCAAAGTCTGTCTCGGTACCATAATGTTCCTTCACTGTCGGTGACGAACTCTGAAGTCTTACGAAGATTCATTTTCTTCTTTATGCCTTCGATGCTGGGATGTCCCTGTTGAGCCTTCTTAATTTGTTCCACCAGGGTGGGTTGTATCTCCAGGTTCGATACGGTGCCCTCGGAGACTAACATCATGTTGAGCCTAGCGAACTCTCGCTGAAACTCAGGCCTCAAATTTTGCTGACCGTCACTGTCCGGGCTGGGGTTTCGACTAAGGGCATCGGCCACTACATTTGCTTTCCCTGGGTGGTAGTGAATGCCGACGTCATAGTCCTTGACCAGTTCCAACCAGCGTCGTTGGCGTAAATTCAGCTCTGGCTGTGTGAAAATATATTTGAGGCTCTTATGGTCCGTATATATTTCACAGCGATTTCCCAACAGAAAGTGCCTCCACTCCTTGAGTGCATGTATGACTGCTGCTAGCTCCAAGTCATGTGTTGGGTAATTTTCCTCATGTTTTCGCAGCTGCCTGGAGGCATATGCGACAACCTTGCCATCCTGCATTAGTACGCATCCGAGTCCTTTTCGGGATGCGTCACAATACACCTCAAAGCTCTTGTGTATGTCTGGCACAGTTAAGACCGGTGCGGTTGTCAGCTTCTTCTTGAGTTCTTGGAAGCTCTGCTCGCATGCTTCCGTCCATACAAATTTCTTGTCCTTCTTGAGTAACTGTGTTATAGGTTTTGCCACAGTGGAGAACCTTCAATAAATCTTCTGTAATATCCGGCCATTCCCAGGAAACTCCGCACATCAGTAACATTGGCGGGTGGCTTCCAGTCCAGTATGGCCTTGACTTTTTCTGGGTCTACGGCCACGCCTTCTTGGTTCAGTATATGGCCCAAGAAGCCAACTTGTCTTAGCCAAAATTCGCACTTGCTAAATTTGGCGTACAACTGATGTTTCCTCAATTCTCCCAAAACAATTCTGAGGTGCTCAGCATGCTCTTCTGGTGTCCTTGAGTAAACCAGAATGTCGTCAATGAATACCACCACAAATTTGTCCATGAATTTCATGAACACTTTGTTCATGAGGTGGACGAAATATGCGGGGGCGTTCGTTAGTCCAAAAGGCATCACTGTGAACTCGTATAACCCATATCTGGAAGTGAAAGCTGTCTTGGGGATATCTTCTGTCCGTACCTTCAATTGGTGATATCCCGATCTCAAATCAATTTTTGAGAATACCTTGGCCTGTGCGAGCTGGTCAAACAAATCATTTATTCGTGGCATCGGATATTTGTTTTTGATGGTGACCATATTGAGGGCTCGATAGTCTATGCACAGCCTCAGTGTCCCATCTTTCTTTTTGGCGAACAACACAGGCGAACCCCAAGGTGAGGAGCTGGCTCGAATAAATCCTTTGTCCAACAATTCCTTTATCTGCTTCTTCAACTCCACCAATTCTGAGGGTGCCATTCTATACGGCTTCTTATGGATGGGAGCGGTGCCAGGTGCTAGTTCGATGCTGAATTCGATCTCTCGGTCTGGTGGCATGCCTGGTAGTTCTTCCGGGAACACATCAGGAAACTCGCATACCACTGGAACTTTTCTCAGTTCTGCAATGTCCATTTTGTTCAGTTTTGGTTTCTGTGATCGTGGCCTTTCTTGAGCGGAAACTCTTATAGTCTTGCCGTGATGGTGAGTGAGAATCACTGTCCGATTGAAACAGTCGATGAATCCTTTGTTGGTGGTCAACCAGTCCATCCCTAAAATGACATCCAGTCCTTTACTTTCCAACACGATGAGATTCGCGTGGAATTGTAGTCCTTCGAACTCAATGACCACTCCTTGGCAGTAACCCTGAGCGATTTGCTTATTTCCGGGGGACTTGATGATCATAGATTTTTCCAAGGGAAGTATCGGAAAACCGTGTTGCGAAACAAAACTCTTCGAAACGAACGAATGGGAAGCTCCAGAATCAAACAAAACCGTGGCAGGTACTGTGTTGACAGGGAACGTACCGAGCACGATGTCTGGGGCATTCTGCGCTTCTTCCCTGGTCACATGGTTCAGGTGACCCTTCCTGTGGTTGTTGCTGGGGTTGAAGTTGTTGCGCTTGGGGGCTGGATTGTTTCCACCATTGTTCGGCTTGGGTGCCGAGTCTCTTGGCTTCGGGCACTGTTTAGCATAATGCCCTTGTTGACCACAAGCATAGCAGGTGACCCCTGGACGGTATGTGAACTCCTTGTCCCTGGCATGAAACTGTCCGACGGGCCTTGGCTCAGTAGTCGTGGATCTCCTTGCGTCTGTCCTTGGGACCTCAGTCTTGCCTCGGTTGCTGCGGGCAAGAGTCGTCTTGTCCCTCTTCCGCTTACGGATATCTTCCAGACTACGGCGCTCATTCTCCAAGGTGATGGCCTTGTCCACCAGCGTCTTAAAATCCGGAAAGGTGTGCACAATCAGTTGGCATCTCAGTGCTGGTGCCAGGCCGTCCAGGAATTTTTCCATCTTCTTGCTTTCTGTCATGTGCTCGTCGTAGGCATAACGAGACAGCTGGGTGAACTGACCGTTGTATTCTGTGACTGACATGCCTCTCTGCTTCAGGTCATCGAACTCTCTCTTCTTGATCTTTAGGATGCTCCTGGGGATGTGTGCCCCACGGAAGCCTTCCTTGAACTCTTCCCAGGTGATGTTGTGTTCCCTGGGATGCATGTGTAGGAAGTTTTCCCACCATGCTGCGGCTGCTCCAGTAAGGTAGTGTGGTGCATAAAGCACCTTCTCATGATCTGAGCACTGAGCAATAATCAGTTTCCTTTCAATCTCACGAAGCCAATCATCGGCTTCCAGCGGCCTATCGGTGTGAGCAAAAGTTGAGGGGCGAGTCTTCTGTAACTCAGATAACTTGGAATGTGGTTGATAGGGTTCACGGTGGTTTCCCATATTGATGACATGGTTCATCATCTCTTGGTGCTGTTGCTGGCTTTGCTCGAAGAGACGGCATACTTGAGACAGTGCTGCTTCGCTGTCCTGTTGGCTGGACTGACCCTGAGTGAAATTGTTGCTGGTCTGTGTCCCGTAAACCTCTTCTGGCTGATTGGGCATGGAGCGAGTCCACGGGCGAGACATTTTTCCAGTCTGGGGTATTATTTGCAAAACCCATGAGAAAAACTGTGTAGCACAAGAAAAATCTCGCAAAGGCAATAATCAAAAGGCTTCAAGGTTTTCAAAGAAACACAAATGATTTTTCATGGAGAAGAAGTGCTTAACATAAATCTTACATGCGAAAAGCAAACACATGATACAGCACTCAGGATGCGCGTACACATCCTGACATGTTATTAAAACTAGCGTACTACTCCGGAAGGCAGCAAACACACCAATACAAACTAGCATACAGGAATAAACAGCACATCATACAGGCAGACATAACACGCGGCTACTCGGTGCTCTCAGTCGGAGATGGTGAAGATCTCCTTCCCCTTGCCGATGGCAAGGCTCAGCGGTCCAGGAGAGTCAACCTCCACCTCCTCTCTAGCTGGCTCCTGGCGCGTGACGCTGCGCTGCGGTGATGGTGCGGGGGCGACTGGTGGTAGAGCGTGTGCGGCAGGTGGTGCGGCTCTGACTGGAGTAGGAGCGATGACTCGGTCGAACTCCTCAGTGGTAGGCAGACGGCGAGCAGTGGCCAAAACGGCCGGTGCATACGAGGCTGAAGACGAGACGAATGTCAGAGGCGGCGCCGTGTGGAGAAGCTCCTTCCTGCTGGCAGGACCGCCCCGGACTAAGTCCATGCGGGCAGCCACAAGATCATCTACGAGGTTGTCGAAAGACTCCTCCAGAGCCTTGAGATACTCCACAACCATCTCGATGGCTTCATCTCGTTCTCCCCGATGGCAGGCGAACGCATAGTGGCTGGTGTAAGGCACATGGCATGGGAGGTAGCGGTAGCGACGAGTCTTCATCGTAGGAAGGATGTCCCGAAGGCGAGCTATCGCCTCACGGGCAGCCATCTGCATGGCATGCCTCTCCGTAGGCATGGCCCTTCCCACAAAACGGAAGTGGCGAGCAGCAGAACGTCCTCCCTTGAACTGCACCACAGCTTGGTGCATAGACACGTCGTCACTGAGCTTGTGCTGGTAGAGTGTGAACTCCGGGCGAGCTGCTGGCCCGATCGCGAGCTTGGTGATGGAGACGAGGAGCTTGACAAACCCCTCGGGCACGTTGGTGAACACTCGATTCTCACAGCTGCTGCCAGCCATCTACAAAAGTAGGCAAAAATTCTGAGTAGTCATGTCATAAATTTATGATGACCAACAGAAAATAGCTACAATTGCAAAATGCTGAAAAAGCACAAAAGACGCTAATAACCGATTAGCGATCGCACCTAGTGGCTTCCTACAGTCAGCCTGGCTCTGATACCAAGCTTGTCACGACCGGTTTTTCAATAAAATAATTATTGAGAGACCAATCCCTTTTACGGACCAGCGAGGAAGAATTCCTTCTCACTGGTAGACAATATCTTGGTCACAGAAGAAAAATACCAGGAGTACTAAATATAATACAAGGTTGAGCAGAGACTGCCCAACAATTTATTACATGCACGCCGCTAAAACAAGACGGCGGATAGGGTGGCAAACTACTAACTCACGATAATAACGGTGGTGGAAATATCATCGCGAAGCGAGTGATATGATTCCAGAAGACTACAACTCTTCGAGCGTCGGAGTGAGGCTCGAGAAGACTTATTGCGGGTGGCGGAAGCGTATACAATACAAGTGACCAATATCCGGGATCGCGCAGGACTGACTGGGACTCCTCTAGGCATCGGACGCGCTATCAAACTCTTCATCCAAGAGATCGCCTTCGTCAACATCTGGCCAAATCAACAAGCCAGGTGAGTACTATGAAAGTACTCGCAAGACAGTTCGGACATAAGGTATAACAAATGTAAACATGAAGCACATGAACAAGTTAACCAGTGCGATCAGACATAGAGATAATAAATACTGGGTGCCAAGCGAGGGTCTGAATGACGCCTCGAGCGGAAACTGCAGAATAGTAATACTGGTGCCAAACGAGTGTCTGAAAGACTCCTCGAGCGGAAAATGCGGAATAATAATACAGGTGCCAAACGAGTGTCTGAAAGACTCCTCGAGCGGAAAATGCGGAATAATAATGCGGGTGCCAAACGAGTGTCTGAAAGACTCCTCGAGCGGAAAATGCGGAATAATAATGCGGGTGCCAAACGAGTGTCTGAAAGACTCCTCGAGCGGAAAATGCGGAATAATAATGCCACAGTCGGGCGTCGAGGCGACACCACATAAAGGGCTTGCAACAGAAAATAAAGACAGTGCATGCCACAGTCGGACGTCTGTGCGACATCACATAAAGGGCTTATATTTAAAGTAAGAAACAAGTACACGCCACAGTCGGACGTCTGCGCGACGTCACATAAAGGGCTTATATCACAGCTCAATAATACAATCGTTCGGGAACATAAATTATCACAAGCATGCGACAAATATAAAGTTAGTCCATCCACAGGAATAACAATAAAACTGGATTTACCACTTGAGCTTGTTCACCGGGGACAAGTTTTTCACACGGATAGATATGGATATAATGTTTACACTACTTGATCATGGATACGATGATTTGGAAAGAATTGACTCTGCAGAGTTTGTACTTAACCACAGCCAACGGATTTCAGTAGTCACGGGGACTAGTTCCGTCTACGGTGTTTTGGAAGAAACACGTCTAACCAGTACACACCCAATTCAACCATCCGAAGCCAGGGATCACCCTCGGCAACATTCAAGAAAAACCTTGAGACGGGGAGGCTACAACCTCGCGTAGCATGGGATCAAATTTCTATACGCGCGCTCTAAGGGGGTGCCCCCCCTCTCGGTCCCAACCGGAAACACCCATGCCCCCTGACCGGATGACTGGCTTTAATCCTGGGCCAAGGTACCATCATCCCGGCCTCTCTGTTTGGTGTGTACACGGAAAGAGGTTACCAACTTACTAAACCGCATCCTGGCAATGAGACATGTGGTAGCACGGAAAGGGGAAAGAACGGTAACGTGGCTCCAACCACGTTAACGTCGGAGAAAGTCGGATGACGCAAGGCTGGTATGCTACAACAGTACCACCTTGCTGCCCTTCATGTCACCACATGATTAGGCCATCTCTCATCAGAGATCATCGCAACTTTGGAACATGCGGGAAAGAACGATAACGTGGCTCCAACCACGTTAACGTCGGAGAAAGTCGGATGACGCAAGGCTGGTATGCTACAACAGTACCACCTTGCTGCCCTTCATGTCACCACATGATTAGGCCATCTCTCATCAGAGATCATCGCGACTTTGGAACAACCGGGTCGTTGCCTTACAAGCAACGAGGTATTTACCGACACTCATATGCCACGCACAAACTCTCACGTGAACATGTAAAACACCTGTCATATCAAATGTTCAAAACATGCTTGCCTGGTTCGGAGAAGTCGGAGTCTAGCTCGGCGAAGTTCGCGGCTCCGTCACCTCTCCCGGAACCTACGGCAATCACGAAACGGGTACTAACGTGAAAACCAACACATGCACAGAAACTTTTCCAAATATTTTTCAAATAAATCCCATAAAAAACTAGACAAAATTTGAAGATTGTCAGAAAAAGAATCACTCAAAAATTCCTTTTTATTAAAAAGTTATAAAGGTTTCTGTCCAGGGACTTATCTGTAATGAAACAGAAAAGTTCCAGGGTTTTAACTGAGAAAACAGAAAACGCTTCGGTTGGGAATGCGCAAGCGCAAAGGAGAAAACGTATTTGCCCGAAGGCGCCAACAGAAAACGGTTCGAAGGAGAATAGAATAGAGGCTGACAGGCGGGGTCCACCTGTCAGGTTTAAAAAGCTCGCCGGCGCCCGAAGACTGCGGTGGACGCCGGCGTCGAACCACGGCGAGTTAGGAGAAACGGAGGGTACCAAGAGCTTCAGCGTCTTCTTCCGCGTCGGTGGGTGGTGGACTCGTCCAACGGGGAGCACCACGTCGACGGCGACACTATCTCCGGCGGACGGCGGCTCGGGTGAGGATGGGGAACTCCGGTGGAGGGCTGCAAACTACGAATTGAGGCGCGGGTCAGAACGAGGGATGCAAGGTGAAGCTACTGGCAAGAGAATGGAGGCGGAGGAGCGCACACGGGGGCGAATCGGGCTGGATCCCGTGGCGGGTCGCGGCGGCCGGAGTCGAGGAAGGAGACCTCCTCGGGGCTCTACCAGTGGCTAGGCTTGCTCTAGGGGGAGTGCAGGGATGGTGGGTGCTCGAGTTGAAGCTCGGGGCCTCTATTTATAGGCAGATCGACGGGGTGGCCGTGAACGGAGAATCTCCGGCGAGCGATTACGGCGGAGCAGTGGATTGGCAGGAGGTTTGAGTGGCCAGGCAGCATCAGTGGAGGTTACTGGAGTCGTTTCACAGCTAAACGGGGTCGGTCTTGGCGTAATGGCGTCGGTCCACGGTGAGGTGACCGCACGGGCTCAACGGCGGCAGAGAGCGCGCTCCGCGCCCTGCGGTTCACGACGAGAGCGGCAGCGCATTCGGGGGAGTGGAAGGCCACGCGGCGGGCTCCGGTGGTTTGGGCGGCGCTGGGTGGCGTCGTCGGCGCCGTGTCTCCCGCTGGCGTCCGCAAAGCCGCCGCCGGCGTCGGTCACGGGGCGGCGCACCTTCTGCTGCTCGTCGCCGACGCCCGCAAGGCGCCAGGCGTTCGTGCGGTGCAGGAACAAGAGGGCGGGGACGAGGAGCAAGGCGACGCGGTGGTACTGGCGAGATCGACGTCCTTCTCTGAAGAAAACGACAGCAAGCCACTGACTGAATCTCTGAATTTTCTGAACTTGACATAGACAGTGCACTGCAGGTGTTCGACAGAAGGATTTTGCAATGAGATAAATTTTTCTGGAGCTGTAACTTGGTGAGGTGACCACTCAATGCACCCAGAGGCTGCCTGATTTTACTTGGAATTTTTGGAGAAGGTTTTGAATGAATTTCACCAAATTTGACAAATCTGGTCCAAACTTGCAGCAGGTGTAGTTTGAAAATTTTGAACTGAAGACCAGTGGATCTTCATGGTTCTAGGTTGAGGGTTCAAAGGACTAGGAGGGGAAAAAGGTTTGGGGGCAAAAATCAAGACAGAAAGTGGAGTTCCTTTGCAAATCTCCAAGTGCTAGGAAAGAAGGCAGAAATTTATTTGAATAGAATATAAATGGAAATACTCACATGGGGAGGTTCAACTTGCTGGATTTGATGCAAATCATGATCCAAAGGTGAGGGAGCAGTTAGGAGAGAGCATTTGCACTAAGGCCAAGGTAAGAGAGAAAAGTTGAAAGTGGCAAAGGAGTTTTCCAAAAGCCATAGTGCATTTCCAAAAAGATTTTCAAAAGTTATTTTCCCCAAATGAAAAACATTTTGTCTTGAGTCCAAATGAAAAGCAAGAACCTCCAAGACCAAAGACAGATCTTGGGTGGGTCCAAATAAAACTTGTGCCATAAAGAAAAATATTTGAGAGTGAGAGTTCTCTTGAAGAAAGATTTTTGATCACTCCCCTCAAGTCAAATAAAAACCTTTTGAAAAATCCAAATAAAAACTTGGGTGTCACAGCGGCTCCACTACCCACTCCCGAGAAGGGCTTGCTGAGGCTGAGCCGCTCGAGCGGCACTTGCAGGAGGCTGAAGGCTTCTACGGAGAGCAAGTTGAGGTCGGCGCCGCTGTCGATGAGGGTCTTGGTAACGGCCACATTGCAGATGGTGGGCGTGCAGAGCATTGGGATCATCCCGGAGCCGGCGGTGGAGCCGGGGGGGTCTTCTGAGCTGAAGGTGAGGTCGGCCTCTGGCGCAGCCCAACCCGGCGGAGCCCCCGGGTGCTTGGAGGCGGCCCCAATCTGATGGAGGAACGGTTTGACGTGGCGATCTGAAGGCGGTGCTTGAGAGCCACCCAGCAGTGCCGCGACTGCGTGGTGCGCCGGCACCGCGTAGCGAGCAGTGAAGAGGTCGCGGAGTTCCCCCCAGGATGCCACCGTGGATCCCGGGAGTTTGAGCAGCCAGGCGCGTGGCTCGCCGGCGAGGGCCATGGGGAACCAGTTGGCCATGATTTTGTCGTCGCCTCCGGCTTCGAGGACGGCCTCCTCGTATGCCAGCAGGAACGGCGCCGGGTCTGCCGCGCCGTCGTAACGCGGCGGCATCTCTTGCTTGAACTTGGTTAGCCACAGCACTCGCCGCAGGTCGGGGGCCAGGGCTCGGTACCCAGATTCCGTGCTGTTGGTGTCGGCCGCAGAGGTGGATGGCGGGACACCCGCCATGGGGGCGAAGCGCGGCGGCGAGGAGCGCAAGTTGGTGGTGAGGGGCTCCGGCGCACCCCTACCTGGCGTGCCAAATATCGGCTGTGGGGTTCCGGCATTTCCTTAAGGTTCGAACACTGGCGTGCGCGCGAAGTCTTTCCCTCCTACCGATCTACGCCCTAGCTCGCTAAGATCTCGCGGACGAACTCGACGACCTCGCAACACAGGAAGACACGAGATTTATACTGGTTCGGGCCATCGTTGTGGTGTAATACCCTACTCCAGTGTGGTGGTGGTGGATTGCCTCTTGGGCTGATGATGAACAGTACAAGGGAAGAACAGCCTCCTGAGGATGAGGTGTTCTTGTGCGTACGAGCTTGTGCGCGTCTCTGGATCCGATTGGATCAAGCTAAGATGAGATGCCTCTACTATGGTGGCTAGCTCTACTTATATAGGTCCTGGTCCTCCTCCCAATATACTGAGCGGGAAGGGAGCCAACAACGGCGGGCAAATTTGAAGGGGGGCAGCTAGTACAAGCTATCCTGACAAAAGCGGTCTTCGCCTGCGAAAAGCTCTGGTGGTGACGCCGTCTTGGGCTCCACGATGACCTCCGTCTCGTCGTCCTCCTGGTCTTGGTCTCGTTGCACCAATATAGCAACCTTTGCCTGATGCCTCGGTACCTTCGCCTGCGCTGGCCTCCATAGCACCAAAGAGGAAACAAGGACGCTGCGCGCGCTGGCGCCCACCTGGTGCCGTGCGTCATGGCTCACGTCACGAGAGCCTCGTGAGGTTTGCCCCGCCTTGATATCTCCGCTCCTCGTGAGCCTGTCTAGCTAGGCTACTCCAGAGGAGGTCTTGTGTCGTCTGCCTCGCGAGGCTTGGACCCTCGCGAGGGTCTTGGATGCCTTGTTGATGAAGATGGGCCGTACGGCCTGCCGGCTTAGCCACGCTGTGGGCCGCAGGCAGGCAAGTCTGGGGACCCCCGTTCCCAGAACACCGACAATGCCTACTCTCTTGGACAGTACAATCTCCCTTCCTTTCCTTATTCAACCCAGACATGGATTAGTCTGCATGAAGTAGGGTTTCCTTTAATAGTGCAAATTAAGGTTTTCGTCTACGTGACCAGCAGAGCAGAGGATAGGAAATTGGAAAGATGGTGGAGTGGAAAAAGATCCACATGCAGCGACGTGGCAGATGGGGCAATAGAACAAGGGTATGGTTCAAAAGAGGTAGCATACCTGAGGGTCAGCGGGAAGTGGCTTCACTCGTGGTCGTCGTCCTCCGCATGCACTACGGCAGCGAGCTTGGGGACGGAGGCTATCCCATGCAGGCGCCAGGTCTGAGAGGACGGCCTTCTCGTCAGTGCGTGACCTCGCTCGCCGACGACGAGTGCGTCAACACTGCACGTCCTTCTCTTCCCCGGCGGATCTGTGACCACCGGTGAGGAGGGAGAGAGAGGCCGACTTTTTTAGATCTGGAGAGAGGGTGGTAGTGTGAGAAGCAAGTGGGCAGCCCTTAGCAAGAAAGCTCTGAAGCTCCAGCCTATATATCTTTTTTATACTACTAGTACGAGAGGTGGAGTAGTGGTAGAGTAGTTTATATTTTCTCTGCAAACAGTACCAGTTAGTCGTGCTTCAAAACTGAACGGCATGCCATTAAAAAAATAAAGGTTGATAACTAATGCGGCACCTCGAGCCAACGCGGCCAGATCGCATTTTGCGCGAGAAATTACACACCATGTTTCGTTGACATGTGGTCCCATTCCAACATGTCAGTGAGACGCCAGTGAGTCCTTTTGTACATTTTCCGAAAGGACGTGTAGGCCGGGGCGCCTCTTCGTGTACCGTGGCAAACTGGCAACCGTCCACTGACTCTTCGCCTTTCCCTCTCGATTTGGAACTGCTATCGCACGCTCTTCCTCCCTCCTCCATTTGCCTTCACCCTTCCTTCTGCCATTGTTCGATCGTCCTCTCCATGGAGGGAACAAGCCGGAAACGACCCTGTTATTCTTGCCCCGATCTGAAAGATGACGTGGTGGGGGAACTCATTGATCTATGCGACATCATCACCTCTGCTAGCATGGTAGGTTCGTTCAAGACCATTCTCGAATCAACTAATAACATCATTACAAGGAACCCAAGGGTCCAGGAGCGGTTTGATCTCCCTTATCTTCTTCGCTATAAGCCTGTTCGCATGGGCGCGGACGACGGAGGCCTCGCCTTGTGCAAGTTGATGCCGCTTGATAATGATACGTGTGATGTCAAGATGCCATCGCTTAAGGGTAAGGCCTGGGCTGGCACAAATGGAGATTGGGTTGTTTATATTGGGTACAATTGCGAGTGGGAACTTGTGAATGTGTACACTCGTCAGCGGATTCCACTTCCAAAAATCTCAGAGTGCCCTGAGGTTGAGCACACAGATGATCTACGTACGTTCAAATACGATCATTGTGGTTGTCGTCTATGGAAGATAGCAATTTGTCGAGTTCCCAACCACTCTTGGAATTACAAGACCTATGAAGTTGTTACTATCTTCGACAAGCTTGTTGTCGTCTTTACTGATTGCATGGTTCGTCCATGGATATTGCTCAAAAATTAGTTTCTGTACACGGATGAGTACTGTGATGCAATTGAATACGAGGATCTTGTGTTTGCTGCCACCACTCGTGGCACTGTTTTTGCATGGGATCCTCGTAGTTTCGGTACGTTTGTCTTCCACCGTAATTATAATTGTTTCATCCACATGCATGCGGGTTAGCAAGTTTCCCTTTACTAATTAACCTTCCTCTTGTGTTTCCAAGGTCCTGTGAACATTCCACCACCTATACTTGAAAAAAATTATAACCAAGGGGGAGATGACGATGGTGATGATCACGAGCATGAGGACGAGCAGAACTTATATACTCAGTGGCGCCTGGCAACTAATTCTGATGGATCACCTCTTCTTGTCTATATACAGTGCACTGAGATTGTTACTACTGAGGGAGCAGGTGTTGTCTCCCATGGTCGCCCTCTCCGGACCTGTTCCAACACCCGTTGCAGGGTATTCGGGATGGATACTAGTGTGCTAGCGCCAACACCTTCTCCCTGGTTCAGTATTGATAGTCTTGGAGAAAACTCACTCTTCCTTGGACAAAACTATCCAATGATGGTGAAAGGCGATCCAGCTGCTGTTGACACAACGTTACTACCATTTATGAGAAGCAACTGTATCTATACCTCGAACATTGCAGTGGTTCCCGACCCTGGTCCTGATATATGCCGCTTCAGCCTGGATGATCAGTCCTGCTTTGCTCTCGATATTGACAATAGCTGGCCCTTCCCAGAGCACCTATGGTTCAAAGCAAGCGTTTCCAACGCCGAGGATTGGTTGAGTTGAAGTTCATTTCATTGCTTGTTATTTGTTGTGTGATGAAAACTTCAGTATTTACTAGAATGTTTTGTTGGAAATAATCTGTAATCCAACATGTATCCTCGTTGTCGTTGTGTGTTCATGACTTGTTGTATGTAATGAATGGTACATTTGCAAATGCATGTCATAGACTCAATTTATGAATGGTTTTCGAGTCACTTCTTGGAGTGTGAGTACCGTAGTAGTATAACCACCATCCGGTTAGTATATGAAGTTGCCACATCACATAGAGCCAACCTAATATTGGAGTATGCTAGCCCTCCACCGGCGCGGCGCTTCAAATGGCGGACGAAGTGAGAGGTCGCGTCACCTTGTGTCCAGATCTGAGATGCCATGTGTACCAGATGAATGAGTCCAAGTTCGACCACCGTGATGCTAGGTGCGAGCCGAGGAACACTGTTGGAGAGACCCCCCTCATAATTTTCCTACATTGGTCGTTTGATTCATAGGATAGAATGCTATAGGATTTTTTCCCTATGTAATCATGTTTTAATTGGCAATCTAGCATCCACTCCAACTTTTGTTTCACTTCCTTTGTTCCTACGAAGAGAGTACTTGCTCTAAATGATGTGTCGCTGCAAGAGCCGCCTATATTAATTAACCATGCTCTAAAAAGGTGGAGCATCTTTGGCTATAGTATTACTGTACTAGGTTAGTAGGTGACCCTGCGCTTGGCTCTTCTCCTCTTCCGGAAGTCGAACAATACTGATGGTACTACAGTAGTACTTCTGGCAATCTGACACCAAATGAACTGATGCACCTCCACCGCTTGTAAGCAAAAGTTTCTCCTCATGTTGCGAGCCACCGCGCACGCGTTGGCGAGGGAGAAGGCGTAGTAAGCAAGCTTCTCGTCATTCTGCGAGTTGACGGGACACATCTAAGTTACGTATTTATTAGTACTCACTTCAAAAAGGGCCGACCATGTCCATGGCTACCATCCCGTGCTCTATCATTGAGTACATGCACTATTCATGTTCCATCAAGGAGAAAAAATATTGCGTAGTACTAGGTGCCATCGAAGTGCACGACTCACTTACGCACTGCATATCTCCATTTTTTTGCATGACACACCACCTTGATGCTAGATGTCCCGCGTGTCATGGAGGCATATAGTATGATTTTGTAAAATGGAGGCATATAGATGTCCCGCGTGTCGGCAAAAGGTAGAACAAAGCTCATGTCTTAAACAAAAGAGTGGAAGAACATAGATTCCCGACGACCGAGAAGGAGCAACAAACCTCGGGGTGGAGCGTCTGGACTCATAATATGAATTACAAATGTAAAATGCTTAGAATTTCATCTAGTTTCATAATATGCTGCTTTCATCCATGTTAAAAATGTTTAAAATGTTGTTTGATTAAATTTGCTCAAATGCCATGCTAAAATGTTTTATTTCATAACTAAATAACCATAGCTCCAAATTTAATAAACTTTATATGTAAATGGGGTAGAAGAATGCCTAATTTAACATGGTGCACTTTATTTTGCTGTTTAACAACATTAAAATTGTGTTTAGGGCAGAACAGTAGCAAATTCAAAATATGCATATGGGGATTTTCCGGAATTGTTGTTTGTTGTTCCGGCCTCATTTAAACTTGCCTAAATAGTTAGTTTACTTATGCTTCACCCCTTGCCATGTTTAATAACATTTATTGTTGGGTACATAACCTAGAGAGAACTAAATAATTGAAGTGGTGTCTCATCAATATGCAACTCGTTGCATATTGAGCTCCACGTAATTTGTAGTGTTGTTTGTTGCACTTTGCCATGCCATGCATCTTTAAACCGGACATGCATCATCCTTGGTTGTGCATCATGCCATGTTTATGCTTGTGTGTTTACCATGTTGTTTGCTTCTTTCCGGTTGTGCTTCTCCTTGATAGTTCCGGTTACGTTGCGATTGTGAGGATTCGTTCGACTATGTTGGTTCGTCTACTTCATGGACTCGTTCTTCTTCCTAGCGGGATTTCAGGCAAGGTGACCATACCCTCGATATCACTTCTATCTTTGCTTGCTAGTTGTTCGCTCTATCGCTATGTCGCGCTACCTACCACTTGTTTATCATGCCTCCAATATTGCCATGCCAAGCCTCTAACCCACCTTCCTAGCAAACCGTTGTTTGGCTATGTTACCGCTTTTGCCCAGCCCTTCTTATAGCGTTGCTAGTTGCAGGTGAAGATGAAGTTGGTTCCATGTTGGAATATGATTGTGTTGGGATATCACAATATCTCTTATTTTAATTAATGCATCTATATACTTGGTAAAGGGTGGAAGGCTCGGCCTTACGCCTGGTGTTTTGTTCCACTCTTGCCGCCCTAGTTTCTGTCATACCGGTGTTATGTTCCTTGATTTTGCGTTCCTTACGCGGTTGGGGATTTATGGGACCCCCTTGACGGTTCGATTTGAATAAAACTCCTCCAGCAAGACCCAACCTTGGTTTTACATTTGCCTTCCTCAGCCTTTTCCCTTGGGTTTTCGCGAGCCCGAGGGTCATCTTTATTTTAACCCCCCCCCCCCCGGGGCCAGTGCTCCTCTGAGTGTTGGTCCAAACTAGAGCACTGTGCGGGACCGTCCCTTGGCAACTTGGGTTACGTTGGTACCTATACGCTTCGCTCATCCGGTGTGCCCTAAGAACGAGATATGTGCAGCTCCTATCGGGATTTGTCAGCACAGTCGGCTGGTCTTGCTGGTCTTGTTTTACCATTGTCGAAACGTCTTGTAACCGGGATTCCAAGCCTGATTGGGTCTTTCTGGGAGAAGGAATATCCTTCGTTGACCATGAGAGCTTGTGATGGGCTAAGTTGGGACACCCCTGCAGGGTATAAATTTCGAGAGCCGTGCCCGCGGTTATGTGGCAGATGGGAATTTGTTAATGTCCGGTTGTAGAGAACTTGACACTTGACTTAATTAAAAGAATCAACCGCGTGTGTAGCCGTGATGGTCTCTTTTCGACGGAGTCCGGGAATAGAACACGGTTTGGGTTATGTATGAACGTAAGTAGTTTCAGGATCACTTCTTGATCACTTCTAGCTTCTCAACCGTTGCGTTGCTTCTCTTCTCGCTCTTACTTGCCTATGTTAGCCACCATATTTTGCTTAGTGCTTGCTGCAGCTCCACCTCATTACCTCATCCTACCCATAAGCTTAAATAGTCTTGATCTCGCGGGTTTTGAGATTGCTGAGTCCTCGTGACTCATAGATACTACCAAAACAGTTGCAGGTGCCGGTGAGACCAGTGCAGGTAATGCCACCGAGTTCAAGTGGGAGTTCGATGAAGACCTTGGACGTTACTATGTTTCGTTTCCGGTTGATCAGTAGTGGAGCCCAGTTGGGACGATCGGGGATCTAGCAGTTGGGTTATCTTCTTTTCTTTTGGCTTTGACCGTAGTTGGTCTATGTGTGTACTCTGAATGATGCATGTTTAATTAATGTATTGTGTGAAGTGGCGATTGTAAGCCAACTCATTATCCCATTCTTGTTCATTACATGGGATTGTGTGAAGATGACCCTTCTTGCGACAAAACCACCATGCGGTTATGCCTCCAAGTCATGCCTCGACACGTGGGAGATATAGCCGCATCGTGGGTGTTACATTCCTATACCATTCTATAGTATGAGAATAACTTTGAACGTAAGCCATTGATTCACTCTATCCAATGGTCATAGTTGGAAAATCCAAACAAAACCAAGCATTGGATCAACTCTTTTTTCAAGATCAACTCTTTTAGCACTTAGATTGTTGCCGCCTGCCCACCTAGCCCACCTATATATCTGCTCATGTGTGATGACCACAGGAGCTATCCACTCAGATTGTATGTTAAAAAAATAAAGGTCGATAACTAATGCGGCACCTCGGGCCAACGCGGCCAGATCGCATTTTGCACGAGAAATTACACACCATGTTTCGTTGACATGTGGTCCCATTCCAACATGTCAGTGAGACGATGGCGAGTCCTTTTGTACAATTTCCGAAAGGACGTGTAGGCCGGGGCGCCTCTTCGTGTACCGTGGCAAATTGGCAACCGTCCACCGACTCTTCGCCTTTCCCTCTCGATTTGGAACTACCGTCGCACGCTCTTCCTCCCTCCTCCATTTGCCTTCACCCTTCCTTCTGCCATTGTTCGATCGTCTTCTCCATGGAGGGAACAAGTCAGAAACGACCCCATTATTCTTGCCCTGATCTGAAAGATGACGTGGTGGGGGAACTCATTGATCAGTGCGACGTCATCACCTCGGCTAGCATGGCAGGTTCGTTCAAGACCATTCTCGACTCAACTAATAACATCATTACAAGGAACCCAATGGTCCGGGAGCGGTTTGATCTCCCTTATCTTCTTTGCTATAAGCCTGTTCACATGGGCGCGGACGACGGAGGCCTCGCCTTGTGCAAGTTGATGCCGCTTGATAATGATACGTGTGATGTCAAGATGCAATCGCTTAAGGGTAAGGCCTAGGCTGGCGCAAATGGAGATTGGGTTGTTTATATTGGGTACAATTGCGAGTGGGAACTTGTGAATGTGTACACTCGTCAGCGGATTCCACTTCCAAAAATATCAGAGTGCCCTGAGGTTGAGCACACAGATGATCTACATACGTTCAAATACGATCATGGTGGTTGTTGTCTACGGAAGATAGCAATTTGTCGAGTTCCCAAACGCTCTTGGAATTACAAGAACTATGAAGTTGTTGCTATATTCGACAAGCTTGTTGCCGTCCTTCGTGGTTCGACTGCATGGATATTGCTCAAAAATCAGTTTCTATACACGGATGTGTACTGTGATGCAATTCAATACGAGGGTCTTGTGTTTGCTGCCACCACTCGTGGCACTGTTTTTGCATGGGATCCTCGTAGTTTTGGTACGTTGTTCTTCCACCGTAATTATAATTGTTTCATCCACATGCATGCGAGTTAGCAAGTTTCCCTTCTCTACTAATTAACCTTCTTCTTGTGTTTCCAAGGTCCTGTGAACATTCCACCACCTATACTTGAAAAACTTTATAACCAAGGGGGAGATTACGATGGTGATGATCACGAGCATGAGGACGAGTAGGGCCCATATACTCAGTGGCGGCTGGCAACTAATTCCGATGGATCACCCCTTGTTGTTTGTATACAGCCCACTGCTGATGTTACAACTAAGGAAGCAGGTGTTGTCTCCCATGGTCGCACTCTCCGGACCTATTCCAACACCCGTTGCATGGTATTCGGGATGGATACTAGTGTGCTAGCGCCAACACCTTCTCCCCGGTACAGTATTGATAGTCTTGGAGAAAACTCGCTCTTCCTTGGACAAAACTATCCAATGATGGTGAAAGGCGATCCAACTGCTGTTGACACAACATTACTACCATTTATGAGAAGCAATTGTATCTATACGTCGGACATTGCAGTGGTTCCCTACCCTGGTCGTGATATAGTAGGCCGCTTCAGCCTGGATGATCAGTCCTGCGTTGGTCTCGAGATTGACAGTAGCTGGCCCTTCCCAGAGAATCACTTGTGGTTCAAAGCAAGTGTTTCCAACGCCGAGGATTGGTTGAGTTGAAGTTCATTTCATTGCTTGTTATTTGTTGTGTGATGAAAACTTTAGTATTTATAATGTATCCTCGTTGTCGTTGTGGGTTGATGACCTGTTGTATGTAATAAAATGATATGCCTATGATAAACTTACTAAATTTATGAATGGCTTTCGAGTCGCTTCTCTTGGTGGGTGCTGCGATGAGGCAAAAAAAATTCCAAATACATAATTGTACGTGCATTGCAACAGGTTATCGGATGAGGCCAATCAACAATAGTACACTATTTGTACTAGCTTCACATGCTGCACTATCTCTACATCTACGTACGTAATACAACAAGTTTTAAACTTGAGACCAGCCACCCATCCTCACAAAGAACACTTTTTAACCTAGCACAGACTCCAGGAAATTTGGCCACAGTGTGAGGTGGGCCATATGTTAATGTGTTCGCTATACGTAACTAGCACCTCGAATCCTCGATACTACTAATATAAGTAGTAGGAGTGGTAGGGTGGCATGGGCCAGAACAAGCATTCATGTCCAGGAGTACGGCACACGCCACCAGCACGACTTCCATCTGACACCATATTTCTTGGAGTCCGTGCTACAGCAATCTCTTCAACCTCGTCGTTTCTCTAACTCAGCCATCGCGCGGCGGGCGAGGTGGGGGTTTGCCGATAGTCGGTTTCCTCAACTGCGGTCCCACTTGTAAGGCCAACTACAACGCACGACCCCAAACAGACCTCCGTTTTGCCCGGATTTTGTCCGTTTGGGTAGGGCAATGGGTCGTGTCCGGGCCATTTCTCGGATGCGGTGGCCGTGCGCCGAACGCGCGGACGCATCCCGGCCGCATACATTTTTCTTTGCAAACACATATCTTTTTTTCATCATTGATTTTTTGGTACATGGAAATACATCACCAAAATTTTGACTAGAAAAGCAAGACCAAAGAAAACAAGAACCACAAGAATACATTTTAGAAGATATCCAACTTCCATAACTGCTCCTGTAAGTTGGATTAGTGCCTTCTGGATGCATTCATTGTTGATCTGCGGAGGTTCGATCTTGCGTGCTTCTTTCTTCTTTGAGTGTAAAGAAGTAGACGTGTCTAGCCTCTATTCTATCAACAAGTGCACTAGTCTCATCTCTAGCCTCTATGCTAGCTAAAAGTGCTAGAACATATACTAAATTGCGCTCTATCAATATGTCGTTGTACTCTTCTTCCCAATACCAAAACTTGCATCCATTCTACACAATAAAATTTTAAGTTAGCACAACTAGTCTAATCCGACAGCACAACCGAAGATTTGGTCGAGTTCTTCCTCCTTTTGCCAACACGTGGGACATCCAGCATCCAAGTCATGTCATGCAAGAAAATAGAGTGGTAGTTGAAGCCATCCGATGTGCATCTTGGGTTAAACTGTAAATAGAATCTTTCTACTCTTGAGTAACTCCAAAAGTGGCCACCAAAGATCTTTATTGGATTTATTTTTCATCACCAGCACGTCGAGGTGAAAGATGTGTAGGTTCAGTGGGTCCTCTTGCGTTTTCACTGACATGTGCGACCGCATATGAGCAAACAGACGATGGGCTCCGCTCGTCTGCTGGCTGGCTGAGAAGAGAGATAGAGGAGGGCTAAGCACGGACTCCAGGAAATTTGTTCTACGTAACCAGCACCTCGATATAGTGGGGTGGCATGGGCCATAACTAGCATTCATGTCTAGCAGTACGGCACACGCCAGTTGCCTACGTTCATGTCGCTGTAGAGCGCTGCTCCGCATTGAAGACAGCTCAGGGTGGACGCGACCTCTCACTGCCTCCGCCATTGAAGCGGCGCGCCGGCCGAGGGCACCGCCCGCTGCACGCCCGGCCAAACACGCCTCCTCGCCGCATTCATACACCCCCATTAACCCGGCGTGGAAGCCAAGAAATCTACTCCGGCCACAAGTCTGTTCATGAGCGGGCTGACATTAGAAACAACGCTGGTGGAGCTCCTACCATCCGCCCTCTATTTAAACGAGGGCAGACGCTGGGCAAGAACCACACCCCTCCGCCACTCCCCCAATCTCCTCCTCCACCACTCTTTCGATGGCTTCCGAAGAGCAGTTCTCTGGCATACAAACCGGCTAGGTGGCCCACCGAGCCGGCCAGATACGAGCAACGCAGATCACTGCTCCACCTCCCGCACCTCACCCAACGGAGCAAGTTGCCACCCCAAGCCGCCACGTGGTTCAGCAACTCGCCGCTCCAGGACCACTCGATGAGGAGTGGCCAGTTGCTCAACGCCAACACGACAGGGAGCATGGCGACATGGGCGTCATCGCTGCCGCCTTCGACCGGGCCTTACGCGGCTGCGGCCGCGCCTCCCATGCATGTGACCGCGCCTCTCGTGCATGTAATCATGCCTCCTGTGCCTGCGACCGTGCCATGCAGGCAGAGGCAGAAGCCGGGTGCATGGAGAGTGATGAATTGGTGGCCAGCGCCTCCGCGTCCGCCGCCATCACCGAGGAGAAGTAGAACACGGGAGTCCGCCGCCGATTGGGTCCCACAAAGGCCACCGCCTAGGCAACACCGGCGTACACAGCCGGTGTCTTGCCTGGTTCTTCTCTTTGGAGGACCTCCGTCGATCCCACATGGGCTTCACGGAAGCGGAGGTGCCGCCTTCCCCTCCCGCTGAAGCATCTGCCGGGGTTTCCACTCCGATGAGTGGCGGGGAAGTGAGTCGTCCTTTGCAATCTTATACCTCCGGGGCTCCCGGCAGTCTGGTGATCGGGCTGCCGGACGTGAGGAAGACAAAGGGAACCGTGAGTAGCAATTTAGATTAGGTATTAATTATACCTTCAGAGTCGGACTAGCACTGTTGATGCAAATGTACTGAAATCCGTCATGTTTATATGAAAATCCAGCTTTTTTATGTGAAATCCGTCATGTTTGCATGAAATCCGGCCGTGTTTTCACGAATTTCATCTGGTTGGTTTCAGTTGTTGTGAAAATGTATGCGGCTAGCGTTGGATGGCTGCCTCCCTCATCTATGTCCGCGGACTAGCCCCCCTGTCCACTGACGGATGCGGGAGGTTTTTTGCGGGTTGCCGTTGCAGATGCCCTAAGGTTGCATAGGAGCACCCGTTTTTTCAAACATAACAAAAAATCATGATTAACTAATGTAGTGGGAAATACGTAAGACATTTTATCATCAACTTAATTAGTATTTATATGTTATATAATCTATATATTTCCCAATTAGGTGTTGTGTTTTTTGTACCAAACACGAATTGCGCAGGGAGGTGGTGTCATTGGGCATCGTGGTGGCGTCGACGGATGGACGGACTGGCAAAGGTGATGCGGATCTCTTTTCTGAAGATGGATCGGCGGTTTGATGATCATGGCGGCTTCTAAAATGTGTGCATGTGATGTACGCTTTAAGTTTGCTACACCGGCCGTAGGTTTCGATACGTTATGGATGGATCGGCGACGACACCGTTTTTAGATATGAGAAGTGATAGCACTCCATATTATCGAGTTTGTAGGTGTGAGTGGTAGCTTCGGCTGGCTTGATATATATTCTTGTTAGACATTTGTTAAGTAATTAGTAAAGATGGTCTATTGATGCAGAGACGGGGGTTTTGACCTCCTTTTCCAAAAATGTTCCGCCATATATTTTTATTCGGTGCTTTGAATGTAGTGTCTTGAATATCGTGTATATTGTCACAGTTTTTTGTTACTCGCAAATGAAAAAATGGGATACAGGGGTTTTGACCTCCTTTTCCAAAAAAATGTTCCGCCATATATTTTTGTTTGATGCTTTGAATGTAGTGTCTTGAATATCGTGTATATTGTCACAGTTTTTTGTTACTCGCAAATGAAAAAATGGGCGTGCTATGTGACGCGAGCCGTTAGTTTCTTCTTGTCTAATTTCCTGCAGTAATACACTTATTGCGAAATCTCCTCATTTCTAATTTCTAGCAACAAAACCTTTATTGCGAAACCTCCTCTACTTTAATTTTCTGCAACAAGTCCCCAGTTGCAAAACCTCTTCTTCTCTAGTTTTATACAACAAGACCCTTGTTGCAAAAATTGCAAACACATCCACCGTCTTGTCTAATTTTCTATAACAAGACCCTTGTTGCAAAAGACGCAACAACATATCCGAATGCATCACGCACTAACATAGTCGTCTTCCGCTGTCGCTGTTCTGCAGCACCATTGTTGTTGCAGAAACTTGGAGTGGATGTAGACGTATGGTGTGGTGATGTGGCTGCTGCCACCGCTAGTGGTGCCAGGACGGCAGTGAGGTTGATGGCCCTCCACACTAGTGTGGCAGATCTCCAGATACGTTGATCTGGTTGTCGAGAGGCGTTTGGTGGCAGATATTCAACATGGATGCACTCACGACGACGACCTACGGGCGATGGAGCTGGGCAACGACGACCTACAGGCAGCGACGCTCGGCTTGGCTACTGGTTGTGAGTGCTCGTTTCACAATAGATCATTTGTCTCGATCGAGCCAATTGAAACAAGGGGCAAGTTGCAAAAACTGTACTAGGATAGAGATTGCTTCTGAGTCATCCGATCCAAATCAAATCTGACGGCCACAGAGGAGATCGCCATGCGCACAAACATCTGCCGGTTGAGCGATAGTGTTTCCCATTATAAAACGAATGGGTGCTAAAATTATTCTCTCCATCGGGAAATATAAGATATACATGTTTTCTAAAAATTTGACTTTAACTGACAATTTGCCTAACTGAGTCGATTACCTCATACAAAAAGAAATACCAATGGGAGAATCATTCCCTTCCTACCCATGAGGTGACACAAAATAGGTGATTAAGGTTTCCTCCTTCAGTTGGTGCCACCGTCGATCCGTCCTGTAAATGCATCTAGTGCCCCTTAGTGATTTTGGTGTATTGAAGACTTATAGGTTCAGGGACTAATGCATTTGTGAGTGTACACAGGTCTATAAGTCTATGAGGAGTTTGACATTTACAGAGAAAGTCGACCCCTAAAAATGAATGTCTTCAACTGAAGACTTTGGATTTCTGAAGACTTTGAAAGTGAAGAAATTGGTGTGACCATGAAGACTTGATATTCATGCGAGGAATATGAAGCGTGAAGACTTTTGTTTTCATAGTTTCCTTTTCTCTTTCTTGAGTCATAGGAAACACCGTACTGTTAAAGGGGGTCGAGGAATCCTTTTGAGTGAAGCCATTGGAAATCTTATAGTTCGGTCAATTTCTTGAGTGACAGAGACGAAGTTCTTCTGGTCTCTGAGGAATTTGTTCTGACTGAGGAGTTAGGAATTTGCCAATGCGGATTGCCTATAAGTGAGGAACATGATAGCCCTAAGGAATTTGAGCCTCAAATTTCCGACCGTTGCTATGCTATATGCCAGCTGTCCCAAAATATCTTATCCATCTAATGGTCATATCATTGAAGGGCATTTATGTCTTATCATGTTGGGCTGCTCCCTAGGTTATAAATAGCAGCCCCCCTACAACCACTAGCTGGTTGGCTGCTCAGAGAGAAACTGACACTTGTCATTGAGAGCATCCCATCCTCCGAGGACTTTGAGCGAAAATGATCAAGTGAGGAAAACCCAAACCCAAACACCTACAAATGCAAAGTGATTGAGCATCACTGAAGAGATTATTCCTGTGTGGATCCGACGCTTGTTACCTTTGAAGATTGTGCATCTTCCAGACGGTTAGGCGTCATGGTCTAGAGCATCCAAGAGGAAATTGTGGATCGCCGAGTGACCGAGTTTGTGAAGGTTTGGAAGTCACCTGAAGACTTACCACGAGTGATTGGGTGAGGTCTATGTGACCTTAGCTCAAGGAGAATACGGTGAGGACTGTGTGTCCGGGACTGTGTGTCCTCAGGTTTAAATATCTAGCCGCTCCAACCAGACGTACAACTGTCACAGCAGTTGGAACTGGTCTACCAAATCACTGTCTTCACCAAGCCTACTTTGTGTCCGGGACTGTTTGCATCTGAGTACTTATTCCGCTGCTTGTAGTTCTTCACTTAGGAATTTCCTCACCCTGAAATTCCTCAGTGAAGAATGCTTAAAAATCACCTATTCACCCCCTCTAGTCGACTTAACGCACTTCACGTCCCGCCTCCGGCATCCCTTCGGCCATGGAGGTGCGGAGTACCCTGGCCACTCGTCGGCAGGAAGGGTCCCATTCTTGATTTAGGTGGTTTTAGTGTCTGGTGGGGTTGCGAGGCGGCTACAATGTCCCATAATAGGAATAATGTCTCCCACATCCCATCCTTGTCACGATGGTGCGTCTAGCATCGAAAGAGAGCATGCAAGTGTGTCTTTGGTAGATCTCACGGGATTTTGTCATCGCTGGTCTTCGGTGGATCTGCTTGGATTTTGTCTACATTCGTGTGCGGCAAATCCATATGGATTCAATTGACCATCATTTTCATCAGTTTGTTTACAACCTTGACCCTTCTGATTTACGCTTATCATCATCGGCAATGACTGTTGTTCTAGTGCCCTGGTCCTATGGGACACCTTAACACGACGACTTCTCGATTGTCTACTACAACAAGGTTTGCTTCGCTCCAATGATAGAGTGATGATGAGGGTATGACTTTGACTCGCTCAAGTGCTTGTAGTCATCGCTAGGTGGTCCACTGATCTATTTGTATTTTTTGTTACTTCTAGTATTCTTTGTACTGCCATGACATAGTATTAATAGATCGAAAGATTCTTCCAGAAAAGTGATACCACTGGGAAGTGGTTTTCAATACAAATCCAATGATATAATTTTCATAATATAAATGACATTGTTGGACCAATCTTTGGTCAACCTTAAATCTTAAAAAACATGGACGCTGTATATTTCCAAATGAAGGGAGCATACATCAAGGCCATAAAACAAAATTAAAACAAGTGAATGGCCATATATTCAGTTTATAGTCGAATTACTATTCCTTGTCCTTTTTAAGAGACTATACTCGTGTTATCTATAGATGGCAATGGAGGGGAGACCCATGGGCACTTAAAAACATAGTTCTGGCAAGATATTGCAGTGCTTATTTCATAGATTTCTGAAAGGATCGAGAAGAGGGGTCTAGAGGGGGGTGATTAGACCCTCAACAAGTAAAAGTGGCAATTTTTAGTTTCTTGAAGTTGAGGTAGATATTTACCACAAGTTTAAACATTCACAATACATTTCAAGCAAGCATGCCAAGAGTATGAGCAATGGAAAGAGTAAACGCATGCTATTTGTAAGAAAGTAAGGGATGGGATTGGAGTGTGCAAACGCAATTGAAGACACGAAGATTTTTGGCGTGGTTCCGATAGGTGGTGCTATTATACGTCCACGTTGATGGACACTTCATCCCACGAAGGGTAACAGCTGCGCGAGTCCACGGAGGGCTCCACCCACAAAGGGTCCACGAAGAAGCAACCTTGTCTATCCCACCATGGCCATCGCCCACGAAGGACTTGCCTCACTCGGGTAGATCTTCACGAAGTAGGCGATCTCCTTGCCCTTACAAACTTCTTGGTTCAACTCCACAATCTTGTCGGAGGCTCCCAAGCGACACCTAACCAATCTAGAAGACACCACTCTCCAAAGGTAATAAATGGTGTGTTGATGATGAACTCCTTGCTCTTGTGCTTCAAATGATAGTCTCCCCAACACTCAACTCTCTCTCAAAGATTTGGATATGGTGGAAAGATGATATGAGTGGAAAGCAACTTGGGGAAGGCTAGAGATCAAGATTCTTGTGGTAGAATTGGAATACCTTGGTCTCAACACATGAGTAGGTGGTTCTCTCTCAGAAAATGAGTAGTGGAAGTGTAGGAACGTTCTGATGGGTCTCACTCAAATGGAGATGGGGGTGGAGGGGTATATATAGCCTCCACACAAAATCCAACCGTTACACACATTTGACCCAACTAAGTCAGACCGAAGAACTCGGTGAGACCGATTTAGTTCAAAATGTGAACGTTAGGAATCTCGGTGGGACCGACTGGAACAACTCGGTAGGACCGATGTGCTAGGGCTAGGGCAAAACCTCATCTCGGTGAGACCGAATGCTTGAACTCAGTGAGACTGATTTCAGCAAAGAGCAAACAGAGAGTTGGTCAAGCAAACTCGGTGGGACCGATTGCTCATTTTGGTGAGGCAGAAATGTTACAAAGGGAAATAGAGAGTTTGCAGGGCCATCTCGGTGAGACCGAGATCCGTATTGGTGTGACCGAATTGTATAGGGTTTCTGGCAGTGGCTATGTCAATGAACTCGGTGGCGCCGGCTAGATCAAATCAGTGTGGCCGAGTTTAACTTTGAGTTTTGGACATATTTGGAAATGAGAAAGTGGCTGAGGGTTTTGGAGCAATATCACTAAGTACTTTGAGCAAGTAGACCATTGAGCAACACCTCATCCCCTTTTAATAGTATTGGCTTTCCTATGGACTCAATGTGATCTTGGATCTCTAAAATAGAAATGAAGGGTCTTGAGCTTTTGCCAATATGTGTCCTTAGCATTTTGAAGGGGTCCACATCCTCTTGTCCTTACACTGGTGCTCGTCGGTGCTATACAAACGGGTTTTAACCCCTTTTTCATGACGGCATTGGGAACCGTCGCCAAGTGAGTGTGGGCGATAGGGGGGTCCTTCCCACACGACCCAGAAATCGTCGGTGATAGGCTCTCCTGGGACACAGGCTAGGGCCGTGTGCGATCGGGCGAGGCATCGAAACCCAATCATCTCCGTAGGTATGTACATCCCACACGGTAATCCGAGAAAAACATTTCCATAGGTATGTACATCCCACACGGTGAATCCCAGAAAAATAATTTCCGTTCGTATGTATATCACACATAGTCAATCCAAGGAATATGTTTCCGTTCTTATGTACATCCCACACAGTCAATCCAGGGAAAACATTTCCGTTGGTACGTACATCCCACATAGTTTTATGTGTAGGCTCGTGTGTGAAAGGTGTAACTATCACACATGGTCTGCCTTGGTTAACTATTTGCTTTTATCAACTACATCACACACGATTTGATGAAGAAAACTATATGGCATTGGGCTATCCATCGCAAGCGCTTTTACTGCCAGAACCGTTTGCAAAGTTCCATGACCGTCTATTCTCTTTTTATTTTTTCCTGTAATTTATTATTTGAATTGGAAATTTTGAAATATGAAATGTGCAATTCAAATTCTCAGCACAATGGTTGAACAACAAATCCATAAATAAAATTGCCAGTACAATATGTTCAGTAATTACAGGATTAGGCAGCAATTAACTATGATGAACCACAGTATTTAAAGGCGGTAAAGGTGAAGAGACAAGTGTAAATCATTTTGACTGCCGACACTGTTGAAGAAGCGGAATGCCCATAATGTGCCTTCCTGCATGCCATAGACACGAACCACTTTTGTCCAACCCCTTGTGACGATCGCCCGCCCATCCTTCACCACCTTCAGGAAGACTTCTAGAGCATTATCATGGTAGCATGAATTATATACTTTAACCTTAGTTGCCTCCACTCCGGTCATGTAGTTTGCAAGGTAATCATCAGTAAATAGCTTCGGAAACCACTGAAAAGAAAAAATATCAGATACTGAGGTCTAATAGAGTAACTTGTTGTGGGCAGGTGGAACAAGCAACACATTACTTACCATCCTAAAGTTCACCGTTGTCTGATACGTCTCCAACGTATCTATAATTTTTGAATGTTCCATGCTATATTATATTCTGTGTTGGATGATTAATGGGCTTTATTATACACTTTTATATTATTTTTGGGACTAACCTATTAACTGGAGGCCCAGCCCGAATTGCTGTTTTTTTGCCTATTTCAGTGTTTCGCAGAAAAAAATATCAAACGGAGTCCAAATGGAATGAAACCTTCGGGAACGTGATTTTTGGAACGAATGTGATCCAGGGGACTTGGAGTCTACGTCAAGAAATCAACCAGGAGAGCACGAGGCGGGGGGGCACCTACCCCCCTGAGCGCGCCCTCCACCCTCGTGGGGCCCATGTTGCTCCACCGACGTACTTCTTCCTCCTATATATACCTACGTACCCCCAAACTATCAAAAAAGGAGCCAAAAACATAATTCCACCGCCGCAACCTTCTGTACCCGTGAGATCCCATCTTGGGGCCTTTTCGGGTGCTCCACCGGAGGGGCCATTGATCATAGAGGGCTTCTACATCAACACCATAGCATCTCCGATGATGTGTGAGTAGTTTACCTCAAACCTTCGGGTCCATAGTTATTAGCTAGATGGCTTCTTCTCTCTCTTTGGATCTCAATACAAAGTTCTCCATGATTCTTGTGGAGATCTATTCAATGTAATCTTGTTTTGCGGTGTGTTTGTTGAGATCGATGGATTGTGGGTTTATGATCAAGTTTATCTATGAACAATATTTGAATCTAATCTGAATTCTTTTATGTATGATTGGTTATCTTTGCAAGTCTCTTCAAATTATCAGTTTGGTTTGGCCTACTAGATTGATCTTTCTTGCAATGGGAGAAGTGCTTAGCTTTGGGTTCAATCTTGCGGTGTCCTTTCCCAGTGACAGCAGGGGCAGCAAGGCACGTATTGTATTGTTGCCATCGAGGATAAAAAGATGGGGTTTATATCATATTGCATGAGTTTATCCCTCTACATCATGTCGTCTTACTTAAAGCATTACTCTATTCTTATGAACTTAATACTCTAGATGCATGCTGGATAGCGGTCGATGTGTGGAGTAATAGTAGTAGATGCAGAATCATTTCGGTCTACTTGTCGCGGACGTGATGCCTATATACATGATCGTACCTAGATATTCTCATAACTATGCTCAATTCTATCAATTGCTCAACAGTAATTTGTTCACCCACCGTAATACTTATGCTCTTGAGAGAAGCCACTAATGAAACCTATGGCCCCCGGGTCTATTTTCCATCATATTAATCTTCCAACACTTAGTTATTTTATTGCCTTTTATTTTTCTTTGCATCTTTATCATAAAAATACCAGAAATATTATCTTATCATATCTATCAGATCTCACTCTCGTAAGTGACTGTTGAGGGATTGACAACCCCTTTATCGCGTTGGTTGCGAGGTTCTTATTTGTTTGTGTAGGTGTTAGGGACTCGTGCGTGATCTCCTACTGGATTGATACCTTGGTTCTAAAAAACTAAGGGAAATACTTACGCTACTTTACTGCATCACCCTTTCCTCTTCAAGGGAAAACCAACGCAGTGCTCAAGAGGTAGCAAGAAGGATTTCTGGCGCCGTTGCCGGGGAGATTTGCGCCAAGTCAAGTCAAGTCAAGTCAAGACATACCAAGTACCCATCACAAACTCTTATCCCTCGCATTACATTATTTGCCATTTTCCTCTCCCCCACTTCACCCTTGCCGTTTTATTCGCCCTCTCTTTTCCGTTCGCCTATTTTTCGCTTGCTTTGTCATTATGGCTAGTCCTCTATCTTCCCCGTTGTCTCCCGAGAATGAAGTTCTTAATTTTAAGCAAAGGGAGGGAGAAAATTTAAAAGACGCTTGGTATAGAATTTGCAATGCTCAAAATAGATCTACCAGGAAGCAATCTACTTCCTTTCTTCTCCGCAACTTTTGTGTAGGCACTACTCCTTGGTACAGATATATTCTTGATACCATTACCGGAGGGAATTTCTTGGGTAGCCATACTTTTGATTCTTATAATGCTATGATAGATTTGTTTGGCTCACCACCTCTTTTGGTTAATGGAACTATGTTAACTTTGGAACATGTGATGCAAAGGCTTGAAATTATTGAAAATATAGTTGCTACTGTAGAGTTGATTGAGAATTTGGATAAAAAGATCCACAACCAAATTACCCAATATGGATCTAAGGTGGGAGTCATTTTGAAAAGTTTTAAGGAAAAAGAACCTTTAGTTAATGAAAGAATAGATCAAGACTGCTAGAATCGATAAACTTGAGGGAATTATCACCAACTTGGGGACCGCTTTTTCTTCTGTTAAAAACACTCCAAATCCTCCTACCAAAATTGCCAAGCTTGTTTATGTTCCTAAAAATAAGGGTGAATCCTCTAAGGAAACTGCAGATCTAAAATCAATAAGTGTTCATACCAATCTTTTTGCTATCATTAAGGAACCGTTTGTTGCAAATGATTTTCTTGATTTTGTGCCTAGAAGTTTGATAATTAATAAAAATAAAGAAACTCCTAGGGGTTGTAGGTGTCTTATTGAAGAATTACCTACCAAAGATGGCAATACCTAGATCTATCCTCGCTTTTATGCCTAGCTAGGGGCGTTAAACGATAGCGCTTGTTGGGAGGCAACCCAATTTTATTTTAGTTTTTTGTTTTTTGCTTCTGTTTAGGAATAAATATTTGATCTAGCCTCTGGTTAGACTTGTTTTTATGTTTTAATTAGTGTTTGTGCCAAGTTAAACCTATAGGATCTTCTTGGATGATAGTTATTTGATCTTGCTGAAAATTCCAGAAACTTTCTGTTCACGAAAACAACTGTTAAAAATCACCTGAACGTGATAAAATATTGATTCCAATTGCTGCCGATCAATAAACAAATTTTCTAGGTCTTCCTATTTTTTCTGAATTTTTTGAGTTCCAGAAGTTTGCATTAGTGACAGATTACTACAGACTGTTCTGTTTTTGACAGATTCTGTTATTCGTGTGTTGTTTGCTTATTTTGATGAATCTATGGCTAATAAAATAGTTTATAAACCATAGATAAGTTGGAATACAGTAGTTTTAACACCAATATAAATAAAGAATTAGTTCATTACAATACCTTGAAGTGGTGTTTTGTTTTCTTTCGCTAACGGAGCTCACGAGATTTTCTGCTAAGTTTTGTGTTGTGAAGTTTTCAAGTTTTGGGTAAAAGATTTGATGGATTATGGAACAAGGAGTGGTAAGAGCCTAAGATTGGGGATGCCCATGGCACCCCAAGATAATCTAAGGACACCAAAAATCCAAAGCTTGGGGATGCCCCGGAAGGCATCCCCTCTTTCGTCTACTTCCATCGGTAACTTTACTTGGAGCTATATTTTTATTCACCACATGATATGTGTTTTGCTTGGAGCGTCTTGTATGATTTGAGTCTTTGCTTTTTAGTTTACCACAATCATCCTTGCTGTACACACCTTTTGAGAGAGACACATGATTCAGAATTTATTAATATACTCTATGTGCTTCACTTATACTTTTTGAGCTATATAGTTTTTGCTCTAGTGCTTCACTTATATCTTCTAGAGCACGGTGGTGGATTTGTTTTATAGAAACTATTGTTCTCTCATGCTTCACTTATATTATTTTGAGAGTCCTACAAAACAGCATGGTAATTTGCTTAAATTGAAAATTAGTCCTAAAAGTAATAGGCATCCAGGACTAGAAAAAAAATTATCTTATGAGTGTGTTGAATACTATGAGAAGTTTGAGGCTTGATAATTGTTTTGAGATATGAAGATGGTGATATTAGAGTCATGCTAGTTGATTAGTTGTGAATTTTAGGAATACTTGTGTTAAAGTTTGTGATTCCCTTAGCATGCACGTATGGTGAACCGTTATGTGATGAAGTCGGAGCATGATTTATTTATTGATTGTCTTCCTTATGAGTGGCGGTCGGGGACGAGCGATGGTCTTTTCCTACCAATCTATCCCCCTAGGAGCATGCGCGTAATACTTTGCTTTGATAACTTGTAGATTTTTGCAATAAGTATATGAGTTCTTTATGACTAATGTTGAGTCCATGGATTATACGCACTCCCTTCCTTCCACCATTGCTAGCCTCTCTAATACCGCGCACTTTTCGCCAGTATCATACATCCACCATATACCTTCCTCAAAACAGCCACCATACCTACCTATCATGGCATTTCCATAGCCATTCCGAGATATATTGCCATGCAACTTACCACCGTTCCGTTTACTATGACACGCTTCATCATTGTCATATTGCTTTGCATGATCATGTAGTTGACATCGTATTTGTGGCAAAGCCACCATTCATAATTCTTTCATATATGTCACTCTTGATTCATTCCGCCGGAGGCATCACATAGAGTCATATTGTTGTTCTAAGTATTGAGTTGTAATTGTTGAGTTGTAAGTAAATAAAAGTGTGATGATCATCATTATTAGAGCATTGTCCCAAGTGAGGAAAGGATGATGGAGACTATGATTCCCCCACAAGTCGGGATGAGACTCCGGACGAAAAATAAAAAAGAAAGAAAGAAAGGCCATAAAAAAGAGAAGGCCCAAAAAAAAGAGAGAAAAAGAGAGAAGGGACAATGCTACTATCCTTTTACCACACTTGTGCTTCAAAGTAGCACCATGATCTTCATGATAGAGAGTCTCCTATGATATCACTTTCATATACTAGTGGGAATTTTTCATTATAGAACTTGGCTTGTATATTCCAATGATGGGCTTCCTCAAAATGCCCTAGGTCTTCGTGAGCAAGCGAGTTGGATGCACACCCACTTAGTTTCTTTTGTTGAGCTTTCATATATTTATAGCTCTAGTGCATCCATTGCATGGCAATCCCTATTCACTCACATTGATATCTATTGATGGACATCTCCATAGCCCGTTGATACACCTAGTTGATGTGAGACTATCTTCTCCTTTTTGTCTTCTCCACAACCACCATTCTATTCCACATATAGTGCTATGTCCATGGCTCATGCTCATGTATTGCGTGAAGATTGAAAAAGTTTGAGAACACCAAAAGTATGAAACAATTGCTTGGCTTGTCATCGGGGTTGTGCATGATTTAAATATTTTGTGTGGTGAAGATAGATCATAGCCAGACTATATGATTTTGTAGGGATAACTTTCTTTGGCCATGTAATTTTGAGAAGACATAATTGCTTGGTTAGTATGCTTGAAGTATTATTATTTTTATGTCAATATTAAACTTTTATCTTGAATCTTTCGGATCTGAATATTCATACCACAATTAAGAGAATTACATTGAAAATTATGCTAAGTAAGCATTCCACATCAAAAATTCTGTTTCTATCACTTATCTACTCGAGGACGAGCAGGAATTAAGCTTGGGGATGCTTACGTCTCCAACGTATCTATAATTTTTTATTGTTCCATGCTATATTATATTCTGTTTTGGATGATTAACGAGCTTTATTATACACTTTTATATTATTTTTGGGACTAACCTATTAACCGGAGGCCCAGCCCGAATTGCTGTTTTTTTTCCTATTTCAGTGTTTCACAGAAAAGAATATCAAACGGAGTCCAAACGGAATGAAACCTCCGGGAATGTGATTTTCAGAACGAACGTGATCCAGGTGACTTGGAGTCTACATCAAGAAATCAACCAAGAGAGCATGAGGCAGGGGGGTGCGCCTACCCCCTGGGCACGCCCTCCACCCTCGTGGGGCCCATGTTGCTCCACCGACGTACTTCTTCCTCCTATATATACCTACGTACCCCCAAACTATTAGAAAAGGAGCCAAAAACCTAATTCCACCGCTGCAACCTTCTGTACCCGTGAGATCCCATCTTGGGGCCTTTTCCGGCGCTCCGCCGGAGGGGGCATTGATCACGGAGGGTTTCTACATCAACACCATAGCCTCTCCGATGATGTGTGAGTAGTTTACCTCAGACCTTCGGGTCCATAGTTATTAGCTAGATGGCTTCTTCTCTCTCTTTGGATCTCAATACAAAGTTCTCCATGATTCTTGTGGAGATCTATTCGATGTAATCTTCTTTTGCGGTGTGTTTGTTGAGACCGATGGATTGTGGGTTTATGATCAAGTTTATCTCTGAACAATATTTGAATCTTCTCTGAATTCTTTTATGTATGATTGGTTATCTTTGCAAGTCTCTTTGAATTATCAGTTTGTTTTGGCCTACTAGATTGATCTTTCTTGCAATGGGAGAAGTGCTTAGCTTTGGGTTCAATCTTGCGGTGTCCTTTCCCAGTGACAGCAGGGGAAGCAAGGCACGTATTGTATTGTTGCCATCGAGGATAAAAAGATGGGGTTTATATCATATTGCATGAGTTTATCCCTCTACATCATGTCATCTTACTTAAATCATTACTCTGTTCTTATGAACTTAATACTCTAGATGCATGCTGGATAGCGGTCGATGTGTGGAGTAATAGTAGTAGATGCAGAATCGTTTTGGTCTACTTGTCGCGGACGTGATGCCTATATACATGATCATTCCTAGATATTCTCATAACTATGCTCAATTCTATCAATTGCTCAACAGTAATTTGTTCACCCACTGTAATAATTTTGCTCTTGAGAGAAGCCACTAGTGAAACCTATGGCCCCGGGGTCTATTTTCCATCATATTAATCTTCCAACACTTAGTTATTTTTATTGCCTTCTATTTTACTTTGCATCTTTATCATAAAAATACCAAAAATATTATCTTGTCATATCTATCAGATCTCACTCTCGTAAGTGACCGTTGAGGGATTGACAACCCCTTTATCGCGTTGGTTGTGAGGTTCTTATTTGTTTGTGTAGGTGTGAGGGACTCGTGCGTGATCTCCTACTGGATTGATACCTTGGTTCTAAAAAACTGAGGGAAATACTTTCGCTGCTTTACTGCATCACCCTTTCCTCTTCAAGGGAAAACCAACGCAGTGCTCAAGAGGTAGTATTGTCTTCGACAAAGTGGAAATAAAGATCTTAATTCCAATCACCCGTTTCTTTCGCCTAACAATCTTTCTTAGTTTCATCACTTGACTCTTGTTCATGAATATCTCATTGCCCCATATGCAAAAGGGATCGAAGCGTGGATCAGTACCGCTCATATATGTACCTACAAGCAACCAGTAAATGTTAGAAGCTAAACTGTGATTGCACAAATGATATAAAATACAACTACCTATGTTCCTAAGTACAAGGTTTTTTTGAGATTTCAATATTAACTACATACGAATGTATATAGGATTATAGATATAGTTTAGATTAGAATCTAGATTCACTCATTTTGCTCCTTATGTAGTCTATATTGGAATCTCTAAAAATACTTATATTTAGGAATAGATGGTGTATAAGACATGGGATGCAGCTAACCTCGACGGCAAACAACAGCATCGCCCATTGTAGCCCTGTGTAAGTACATGGAAAGCCAATGTTAACTACAACAGGGTTAACATCCACCAAAAATAGCAAATGGTAATAAATCGGCAGCATCTGTAGTGATATCTTCATTTCAAAAGAGTAGCACGGTAGCAAAGGGATGGATTAAAAAATGGATACAACTGTTAATTGCAACAGGCTTAACAACATCCTAATTCATGTTTTGTAAGTTTGCAGCCATTGAAATACAACTCTTTAAAAATGGATACAACTGTTAATTGCAATAGGCTTAATGGCCATTGAAACCGGTACTGATAAAAATGCAATTGACAGAGTTAAACATCATAGGGCAGGTGCTGCCAGAGTAGATAATGGTCCAGTTGTCTATTAGAAGGTAGGGAAAATAGCTAAAACGTGTTAGGCATGTTTACTACAACATGCTTAATACATCGACCGTACAAAACATAGCCATTAATTGCAACTGGTATTGGTAAGATTGAACTGGTGAGTACATACTTGTTAAGTCCTGAGAGGTAGTTGCTGGGGCACTTCATCTTGGCCAGAGCCCGCCCAAAGTCAGCGGCGGCGGAGGCGAGCTGTTCCTCCGGGTCGAAGCATGGATCAGTGCCACTGACATGTGTACCTACAGGCAACCAGTAAATGGTAGAAGTTAAACTGCAATTGCACAAATGATGTGAAATACTGTAAGACATGGGATGCAGCTAACCTCGACGGCAAACAACAGCATCGGCCGTTATGACCCTGCGTAAGTACATGGACAAGCATGTTAAGTACAACAGGGTTAGCATCCACCAAAAATAGCAAATGAGCAACATCTCTAGTATATCTTCATTGCGGAGAGTAGCATGGTAGCAAATGGACAGATTGCAAAATGGATACAACTGTTAATTGCAACAGGCTTAACAGCATCCTAAGTCATATTTTGTAAGTTTGTAGCCATTGAAATACAACTGTTTAAAAATGGATTCAACTGTTAATTGCAACAGGCTTAATAGACATTGAAACCGGTACTGATAAAAATGCAATTGGCATAGTTAAACATAACAAGCACTACAAGAAATCTGTTAATCCATGACGGATTTCTCATGACGTTCCCATATACCGTCATAGAAACTGTCATGGATCTACAATATGCGAATGGGCCTCGAGACGATTACACCATTATGATGGAGATCGATGTACTGTCATGAAAACCGTCATGGATCAACTAGCTGGGTCTAACTTTTTTTCTTTATACACCATTCGGACCGTCACGGGTGGCTCCTGCTGTGTATGCCATTTTGTTTGGCTTACATGTCAGTGTGCAACAGTGAAAAGGAAAAAAAAGTGTAAAAGAACAGAGCGCGCGCGCGAGAAGGGAAATTTTAAGTCGCCAGCGCGGGGAGTGAAAAATTTCAAGCCAGCCCATTTAACTGCAGAGTCCAGACTAGCCTAACCCTAATTACCCTTCTCCCGTCTCCTTCCATACCATCCATCAGCCGCCGCCGCCACTCCACTTTCCCTCCTCGCATCGCTTCATGTCGCCGCTGGCGGCGCCGGCGCTGAACCACCCTGCACCAGGCCCCTCCCATCTACCCCACTCCGTGACTTTTTCCATTCAGATCGCACCCTCGAGCTTCGGCGGCCCAGTCCTGCCTCTCGAGGTGACGTGGCCGCAGTCGCGGCAGGTCCGACTACCGGGTTTGGAACCCCTCGAGGTCGCCGGCGACGCGCACAGATCCAGATCCATCCGGCGGCGAGCCAACATGAGTGAGGAATCACCCCCCTGCCCACATCCAGATCCATCCGGTTTGAGTTCTTACACAGCTTCTTATTTGGTTTGCGGGATGTGTAGATCAGTCTCTTGGGGATTGTCAGCGGCAACACGGAGCTGAACACGGACGTGCCCTTCACGCTGGACGACGGCATCAGCAGCATCAATTTCATCAGATGGTGAGTGCAGCTCGTCAAATGGCTTTCTTTTCCTTGATTTCCAGATGTATTTTAGGGGTACACTTTTAGGCTTTTGTTTGGATTCCATTGTTGGATGTTGGCTATGGGATTTGTCCACTACTGCAACTTGAAACTTCACTAGATTGAAATACTTTTGGTTGTTAGTACGACAGTGCAAGAAATCCAATAATGGGAATTAAAATTGCAGGTTCTTAACCATCTCTAGTTAAGTCAGAAATTGAGTACACTGGAATTGTTACTTTGCATTTCACTTCCTATTATCGATGGGAGTACATCTTCATCTTGCTGTACTCATTGTTTCCACTAGCGCTGTCGTATACTTTCCACGGCGCAGCTCCACTGGGAGCGTCACCTCCGGCCTCCAGTCAATTTTAGTCATGCCACTAGCACCGTCGTATGCTTTCCACATCGCTGCTCCACCAGGAGCTTCACCTCTGGCCTCCTGTTTGAGAAGATGCAATTTTGGTAGTTGCAGCAACGCCATGGTCAACGGTGGTCCAGGATAATGCAGTCCAGCACTGCTTTCTCACATTCACCCACTAGGCAATATGTGCAACCTGCACCCTTCCATGGATAATCTTTAGGATACTAACTCATTGACACTTCTATTTTGGTAAACACATCATGACATATATATAGCTTTTGTTGGATGCTCTTTTTAAACTATGCCATAAGCCTCTACAAAGATGAATTGATTGTCTTTTGATAGATCTTCTGCTCCATGGTTGTTTACGGTGCAAGCTCAAGCGCTCATATAGCTGTTTTTTCTTCATTGTCTTCATAACAATCATTCTTAATTGGTTATGTCAGTTTTAGTTCCATGCTTACAACTATATTAGCTGGTCCAAAGTTTTCTTCCTACAGTTTTTTATTTTGTCTCAGTATACTCAGTACCACACAAGAGTTGACTGAAAGTTCTCTACTAGCTAAGTTCTTTCTTTTGTCTCGGTATCCTCAATACCACACAAGAGTAGTTGACTGAGTTCTCTACTATGTCCATGATGTTTCTGTACTTGGCGCACATATTATTATAATAACGCAATCTCTGTGATGATATAATCAAGTAAGAGAGATGCACGGTAAGTGTATGTGGTAATCTACTACTCTCCATGTACTTCCTGAAATTGTACTGAAATATTTCCTTATGTCCCAAAGTTTCATTTGATTCTAGATTTATGTTAAGTAAAAAAACACATTTGGAAATGATTTTGATTTGTATGTATACATTCAAATTTAAGGTGCTAAATTGTTCTTCTCTAGGGAATTGGTGCAAAATCTATACCAAAACAATTTCAAGTCTAGGACTGGAGGTGATGTTCTTTTGTTTCAGTTCTTATGTATATATGTAACAGTTTATCTGTAGTAGGCTGATATGTCCAAACCAATTTTCCAGCCTATTGATACTTTAAGGACATCGGCATCATGCCGGTGTAAGGTAAGCACCGTGTCTCTTCCTCCAATTATCCCATCCATAGCATATCACTATCGCATATGTCTAATGAAACCACACGAAAACAACCATGGACTCAGCTTGGAGGTGCCTCATGTGCCATTTTGTTAAGTAGGACGTCATGATTTAGAATAGTATCCGACCAAGTGAGCTCATAGTGTTTTGCATTTATCAAATAGTCCACGTATTGTTGACATTAATGAGGTATATCTGTTCATTGGGAGAGCGCTGTGCATGATGCATCTCTGTTCTTTTTCTAAGGATTATTTCTTCCAAACATTCCAATCTTTACCTGTTCAAGGATTCGATCTCATCTAATATTGTTATGCCGTTGGTCCTCAAATATTTTATCATGCAAGTTTTGTGGCTACAACCAAACTAAATGTCGGTGAAGATATGTTATGGTTACCCATCAAGTACTAACTAGCCTTCTGTTTCACCATATCCTGTAACTATTGTTGAATTAATTTGTTGAGAAATGCCCATCATTTCTTGCAAAGAATCATGATTATTGATCATATGAAAAAGTAGAATAGCAGCTAGTTTGATGCAATTTATATGTTTCTGTAGTAAGTTTTATTTCAGAAAGGAGGTGCGTGTTGGTACTCTTTAATTGCATCTATTCTAACTGTTACTGCTCGCTGTTAAAGTTGCAAGCCAGGTAAAAATTAGCTTTACACAACTACTTTTCGTACGTTTAAGATTTTTGTTACTCAAAGTACTGCTAGATTGTAGTTACTATGTAGATGTCGCTCAGAATTATTTTTTCTTAACTGATCACATTGTACTACGTATTTCTGGCACCTATATTTATATCAGTTTTGTACCTGGTTTTGTTGTATGCTAATTTTGAACAATGACATGGCGGCATATGCTTAAACGCCTTAAAATGAATAGTAAATGAAACATATTTCAATGTTTATATTTTGAAATTACGCCCGCATAACAAGATTATGGTTGTCTATTTAGAGGCACAAGTAATTTAACATTCAGCTTCCCCATGTGTTCTATTTTTTATCGACTGTTCCCCATGTGTTCGTGAAAGGGCGAAACACCTATTTTGAGATTCATTTGCAATAAAACAAGCTATGTGTTTCAGTGTTTTAAATAGTAAACCTTGATAGCTTATTATTGAATCTTAGTATTTGTCAATCATGCAGTTTTTTTATATACAACAATTTTGTAAAAATAAAGTTCACTGATATTTGTTCAAATAACTAGCCTGGTCAGGTGCATGGGTTGATGAAATAGTTGTTTTGAGGTGCATAGATTGATGACTAACTAGTTGTTTTAACATGACATTGAACTTTCTATGTTTGGATGCTAAAATTTCACATTTATAGAACATTTTTTTCTAAATTGTATAGAGTCTGCTTTTTTATATTCTGTTGCCCACGTTTTAATGGTACCCTAATATGGTAGTGGTGTCCCTCCAATGATAGCTTGGAAAATAAACTAATATTATTACTCTAGATTCATATGGGAGTTTGCTGTTATAACTTGTTATAACTTTGTACGTTTTTGGATTGTATGCAGGTTTGGCAGTTAGTCCGTGTTACTTGGGTCTGTATAGCTTCCTGGAGAACTGGTGGTGATGGAGACTAAAATCAGCTAGTAGGATAATTTTTCATGGAAGCCATGTTACTCAAAAAAAATGCTCATAGCGCTTCCTAGATATGCTTGTGTTTTGATATTAAGCTTTGTTTTTTGTAATCAAAATAGATTGTTGGAACTCTGTATTGTCATGTGAATAAATGTTATTTTTGAATGAATATAATTTGGGTGTCTTGTTGTAAATTGTGCCGCATCAAGAAAACAAGCTGGACTAGAAAAGGGGCTAACATGTTGGACTAAAAAAATTGGTAGGCTAATGGGCAGGACGAAAATAAATAGCTAATGGGTTGAACTGGATTGAAATTATCGGGCCAAAACCCTAATTGGGCTGGTTACTGCATGGGCCACGTTGGCCTCCACGTCAGATCCACATAGATGCCATGTCAGGTCTGCGTTGATTCCAGGTCATGTAAATCAATAACGGATTGTTCTGTCATGGCCTAGTTTGGGCTTGGCGGGCCTGGGGCAGATCCATGACGGTCGAGAACCGTCATGGAAGGTGTGATGTCAAATTATGACGCGATATACATGACGGATTTCGAATCCGTCAAGGATGGGTACGCATGACAGTTTTTGGCTGATCTGTGACGGACAAGTACCGTCATCTATTAACAAGTTTCTTGTAGTGAAGGCAGGTGCTGCCAGAGCAGAGAATGGCCCAGATGTCTATAAAAAGGTAGGGAAAGTAGCAAAAACGTGTTAGGCATGTTTACCAGAACATGCTTAATACATCGACCATACATAACATAGCCATTAATTGCAACTGGTACTGGTAAGATTGAACTGGTGAGTACATACTTGGTAAGTCCTGGGAGGTAGTTGCTGGGGCACTTCATCTTGGCCAGAGCTCGCCCAAAGTCAGTGACGGCGGAGGCGAGCTGTTCCTCCGGGTCGAAGCGTGGATCAGTGCCACTGACATGTGTACCTACAGGCAAGAGTAAATGGTAGAACTTAAACTGCAATTGCACAAATTATGTGAAATACTGTAAGACATGGGATGCAGCTCACCTCGATGGCAAACAAAAGCATCGGCCGTTATGACCCTGCGTAAGTACATGGATGGGCATGTTAAGTACAACAGGGTTAGCATCCACTAAAACTAGCAAATGGATAGCATCTCTAGTGATATCCTGAGTCATGTATTGTAAGTTTGTTGCTGGTATTGGTGAAATTGAGCTGGACATGGTAATATTTGAACATCACACAGTGTGCAGTACTGAAATAAACAAGGCACGAACATGCTTAATACATCAACCGTACAAATCATAACCGTTGCAAGTGGTATTGGTAAGATTTAGCTGTTCAAATCTTACCTGTTAAGTCATGGGGGGTAGTCGCTGGGGGACTTCATCTAGGCCAGAGCCTGCACCATGTCGGCAGCGGTGGCAGAGGCGAGGTGTTCCTCCGGGTCAACACACACAGCGGCCATCCCGCCATGGACCGCCATCAGCTCCTGGCGGGGGGGATTTGGAGGCATGAGGATGTTTCGCAGGCGCCATTTAGGCAATCAGGCCAGGGACGTGATAGAGATCGGTGGGTTACCTGACTGGATCCAAGCAGAACCTAGATGTGGTTGAAGCTGTGGTTGCGGCGGCGGCAGTTTGAGATGTCGGTAGGGGGAGGCGCGAGGGGGGATACTGAGGGTGGGGATGTGGTTGGAGGAATAAATTCTGAAATCGCGCGCCTAATGAACATTTCGCTGCGAAACTTGAAACTTGGGCGGGGGAAACACACAACGCAGACGAAGCACGTAAAATACTCGTGTGCGAGAAAAAAAAAGTTGGCAGATCCCGTCTCCAAAAAACTGTACACGTGTACTTGCTTTTTTCGGTCAATGGTAGGCCTGATTTATTAGGAAACATCGCACAGGTAACTGACTTATGGGTCATTAACGCAAAAAACGCAGACGGGTAGGGGATAGAAACGGTGTGTTTTGTGATCTTCTAATGATTAACGCAAAAAACCGCACACGGGCACACATGCTAATCAACGCTCAAAGCCCTCAAAGGATGCTCTTACCGACATTGTACGTTAATATTATAAACTTCAAGTACTACTGGTAATTTGCTCTAATACTACAAACTTAAACTACTTCTCACATGCTGCCATCGGGGCATGCTGGCCAGCCGCCGGCGTTCTCCTTCCCGGCCTTGTAGGCGGCAGCCCACCGTGCTTCGATCTCCGCCAAGCTCTCCTCACCACGGCGTGCGGCCTCTTTTTTCTTGCGGCGGCGGGACTCTCTTATCTTGACTGCTTTCTGCCTTTTCCACTCCTTCTGTGCGGCTTTGGCCGCCTCCAGATCCACCACCCATTCGGCCATGGCAGCCTCAAAGTCCGCCCATGTAACTGTCTGGCCGCCGGCGGTGGTGAACTCGGCGCGGCAACGCCCCCGATTCAATCGTACACTAATCATACACGCAAATGTGTACGATCAAGATCAGGGACTCACGGGAAGATATCACAATACAACTCTAGACACAAATTAAAATAATACAAGCCTTATATTACAAGCCAGGGGCCTCGAGGGCTCGAATACATAAGCTCGAATACACAAGAGTCAGCGGAAGCAACAATATCTGAGTACAGACATGAGTTAGTCAAGTTTGCCTTAAGAAGGCTAGCACAAAAGCAACAACGATCGAAAAGGCAAGGCCTACTGCCTGGGAGCCTCCTAACTACTCCTGGTCGTCGGCGGCCTGCACGTAGTAGTAGGCACCCTCAGTGTAGTAGTAGTCGTCGAAGGTGGCGTCTGGATCCTGGGCTCCACCATCTGGTTGCGACATCTGAGAAGAATGGGAAAAGGGGGAAAAAGGGGGAGCAAAGCAACCGTGAGTACTCATCCAAAGTACTCGCAAGCAAGGATCTACACTACATATGCATCGGTGTCAATGAAATGGGTAGTATATGTGGACTGAACTGCAGAATGCATAAGAGAAGGGGAAAGCCTAGCCTATCAAAGACTAGCATCTTCAAGCAGCACAAAGCATCTTGCAGCATCAGAAGAGAGATAAGAGTAGCATAAAGTAAAGTAGTAGTAGTGTTATCAACCTCAGCCAGAGATCCTTTCTCGACTCCCTGCGAGAAAGCAATCCCAGAGCCATACTATCCAGTTCTAGTTGTATCGATCGGGATACAACTCCAAGTGTCTGTTACCGTAGGACAGGCTATCGATAGATGTTTTCTTCCCTGCAGGGGTGCCCCAACTTACCCTCCACGCTCGATTAACTCCGGCGGGACACACTTTCCTAGGTCATGCCCGGCCTCGGCCAAACAATACGCCACAACCCGACCTAGGCTTAATAGAGAGGTCAGCACGCTGGACTAAACCTATGCCCCCAGGGGTCTTGGGCCATCGCCCCGGGAACTCCTGCACGTTGCGAGGGCGGCCGGTGAGCAGACCTAGCTACCTCCTTAAAAAGGCAGGAGCTTACCAGTCCAACCCGGCGCGCGCAGCTTAGTCGCTGACATCTAATAAGCTTCGGCTGATGCATACGATGCAGAACGCACATACAATGCCCACGTGATGGTTAGTGCTATCAGGCGAGAGGACCCTCAGATCAAATATCCAAACCGTTAGTGTGTTGGTAGTGCGGTCATGAGCACAGACTCACGAAAGATGTGACCCCGTGGCCCCGTCTCGACGACTTGCGGCAAGGGCTAAGAATGCCCGGCCACGCCTCGTATTCAACTCTCGGGTACCCTCCAGGTCAACCCGTATCCACATCACTCGCGGGTACCCCTCAGGGTCGACCCGCCTTTCCAAGCAACAGTTGTAAAGTCCAAGTATCTGTGTGTCCAAACATCAAGGGAAAACCTGAGGAATCACCCCCTGTGAATTCCACTCGATGTAATCATCAAGGTGAACGTAAGAGGATCCACCCTCGAGGTTCACACTTGAGGGGGTTGCACGACAGAGTCGTATCGGAAGTGGTTAAGGAGGAAATCACCCTAGATGACCACGACCGAATAGCTACCACTACAAAAAATACACTTCCGTGATGACACGTGTTTGTCACAGTAGGTCGCGTTTTTTGTCATGCATGTACACCCATGACGATTTTATGACAGAATCAAGATAGTCATACCTGTGCTGTCGTAGAAGTGTTCCATGACATTACCAAAATTATCATCACGGAAGTGTGCACTTCCATGACGATAAATCGCGCGTCACAGAAGTGCTTTCGTCAAGGGTGACCGACACGTGGCATCCACCGTAACGGAACGCCGTTAAGCTATTGGGTCGGGTTTTGGATCCGATAACCAGTTTATAGCCCCGACCAATGGGGATTTTCCACGTGTAAAATCATCATTGGCTGGAGGAAACACGTGTCGGCTCATCGTGGGGACAGATGTCATCCACTCATTGGACAGAAGGCGCCTATGATACGTCGAAACGTGGCACGGCCCAACAGAGGCCCATTCCTGTGAAAAGGCCGGCCCGTTTGACTTGGTCAAAAGGTGGCGGGCCGGCCCATGGAAAGCCTGTTAACGGCCTGTTCGCATATAGCCCATTTACAGCCCGCTAACCCAAGGCCCGTTACGCCCTATCCGATTAGGCCCAGTAGCGTCATCTGGGCCATCCGATATGATTCCAGCCCGTTTTCACTTCTGGCCCATGTATGGCCCATGACGTCTTTCGGCCCATATGAGGCCCTATGTAACTCTTGGCCTATTAACGGCCCGTGGTGAAACTGGCCCGTAATAAAAAGTGTATCACTTTACACCCACTAACGACCCGTGGTGAAACTGGCCCGTAATGAACAGTGTATCACTTTATACCCATTAACGACACGTTATTCCGTTGGGCCGTTTCCAGCCCATGTTATCTTTCGGCCTTCTCAGAGCCCATTTATTCTTGGGCTCATTTCCAGCATTCATTTACTTACGGCCCGTTACTGTCATTTTCTGCTTGTGGGCCAAATTTAGCCCGTGGTTACAGTCGGCCCATTTGTGGTCCGTTAATACGTTGGGCCGTTTTCATAGCGTCATCAAATACGGCCTAGTAACGATGGCCCGTTATGGTCGGCCCATGAACGGACGATTCCAACTCTAGCCCGTTTACGGCCATAATGCGGCCTGTTATTGGCCCATGGTTGGCCAATCGATCATACGGCCTGTATAAGGCCCATTCATGATACGGCCCGTAGAAGGCCCATTGTTTCCACGGCCCGTAGAAGGCCCATTGTTTCTACGGCCCGTAGAAGGCCTACTGTTTCTACGGCCCGTAGAAGGCCCACTGTTTCTACGGCCTGTAGGAGGCTCGGTGTCACTACAGTAAATATTAGCCCATGGTTATTGTGGCCTAGTTTTAAAAAATAGGTTATTGCAGCCACTAGCAAACCGCGGAAAAAGAACTGCACTGACTACAAGCAAACAAATAAACAAGACAACAAGGAAATAAATAAGCAAGCAACTTATGCTAGGCTATCACGGCTATTACACACATTACATCCACTGGGCATCAAAGTTCGCCACCAGTGCAAATATAGGGAACAAAGCAGCATATAAACGCCGTAGCAAAACAAGTCCAGAACTGAAACCACTTCAGAAGAGTTCAAGAAACAATATCCTGGGTACCCAAAATGCTGGCAAGATGCTTAGCAAGCTTATTAACTTTCTCTTGTTTGGCGCTTAAATCCTCTAGCGCTTGCTGTTGCACAAGAAAGTACGCATCTGAATTCTGCAGGGACTTCCTCAGTCCTTCGGCTTCTTGCCGCAGCACAGCTGACTGATGCCTTTCAGCTTGTAGCAGAGACTGAAGAAGCCGAAGTGATTCAGGCAGCGAGTTCGAAGAGCTTGTGCCAGCGGTACTGGCCAGTAACTCGAACACTACATCAACGCAGGACTGTGGGGTTTTCTCACTGTCTACAAGATCGTTTTTATCACCTTTCTTGGAGACCAACAGGGTTGTCTCGCTATCTTGAACCTTATCTGCATTACTTTCTCTACCATTGCATAGTGGGGTGCTCTTCTCCAATATTCTGTTTGCATACTACAAGAGAAACAAGCAGACACATCACAGGTTTAGCTTGTAGTATACGAAACTCATTTTGGTAAACCGGTTCAGTAGTAAGGTGGACAGGATAACAGCATGAAACAAACATATATCTATGTACTATGGTCACTGTATTGTCCATATCATTCTAGTTTATGTTCCCTAATCAAGATAGAGACACAGTTCAACTCATATATTTTTAAGACACAGCAGCATAGACAGAATATAAGTGTGAGAAACTACATAGCATTGGCAGCACTTGTAATGTGCATCACATGAGAACATAACTCTTTATACAACTTAAACTGAAATCAACATAGAGCAAGAAGTTAGAACAGCAATCCAGTTAAAGAAATAGGTTTAAAACATACCTGTTGCACCATTGGAGTTTCAATTGGATCCTTCAAATTCGAAAGTAGTTGGTATGAGTAAATACAGTGATGCGACAGCAAAGGAGTATGGACCATAGCTACGGAATCTGACCTGAGAACAGTTCCTCTTCTGCTTTAAACGTGGAGTTTGGGTTAGCTGTGGTGGTCTTCGTGCTTTGGGCACTGCAGTAGCTTTACAAACTGCTCGTGTGGGGGTACTCTGTGGTGGACATGGTGCTTTGTCAACTATAAGTGGGTTACTATCCGCTGGGGTTGCGGTTAGATGGGTTGTAGCTGGTTCTCTGCCCAACAGTGTAAGTGTGCAATCTGGAAGAGTCTCGATTATGTGTGGTGGGGCTAGTTTGTGGGCCAGTACAACCATGGTTCTATCTGCATCGACGGGTAGCACTGTCTTTTGTGAAGAATGGGGTTTTTGCTCCCTTAGATACTGCCATCACCCCCTCCAATTCAAATGGCTGATAAACAAGAAAAGAAATTGAACGTACAGACATTGTATGATAGACAGATGTGGTAATTCACATATATGTTGTCTAACCAAACAGGACAGCATGACACAATTTCACATATATGATGCCTAACTAAATAGGATAGCATGACACAGTTTCAGATATATGATGGATAACTTAACAGGATATAATGGCATAATTCAACATATGATGAGTACCTAAACAGGATGACATGACAAAACTATATGATGTCTTTCTAAAATAGGTTGGGATGAAATAATTCACATACAGGATGGCATAATATAATTGACATAATTGATTCATATACTAAGCAGCTGGCACTCGCATGTATGATCTCTAAACTAAGTAGATAGAATTCAATATTATGCATATGATGTCTAAACTAAGAAATGCAAGACACCATATGCATCATATGAGAAATATAAACATTGCAACTTAGAGCATACACCTCAGGTGGGATATAGGACTGGTCATCCGTCTCTGAATCCTCCTCTGAGGAGCTCCCTGTAACCATCGAGATATATGCTTCAACAGGTACCATTGCCTGCTCTGAAGACCTTGTTTTCACTCCAGATTTTTCCATAACCGGCTCAAATGGCTGATACACATGAAGAGTAGTTCAATATACACAGATTGTCAACAAATGGAATACGTAATGAAAAAAAAAGATGGCATGAGATAATTCACATATATGATGCCTGGCTCCATGGCGGTGCATAATTCACATATATGATAATTGGCTGAAAAACATGGCATTGCATAATTCACATATCAGATATAGAAAGCAAACCAGAGGCATTCACACAAAGCATGTCTAATCTAAGCAGATGGCATGGCAATGCAAGACACCATATGCATGATATGA
>NC_057796.1:94050782-94133054 GCF_018294505.1 Triticum aestivum | reverse complement strand
GGGGAATACGACTGGTCATCTCTCTCTGAATCCTCCTCTAAGGAGCTATCTGTAACCAGCAAGAAATCTGCATCGACAGGTAGCACTGACTGCTCAGAAGACCTTGTTTTCACTCCAGATTTTCCCATGACCGACTCAAATGGCTGATGCACAGGAAGAGTAGATGAATGTATAAACATTGTTGACAAATGAAATACATTATGGAAAAAAATATGGCACAATACAATTCACATATACGATGACTGGCTAAACAGGATGGCATTGCATGATTCAAGTATATGATGCCTGGCTAAAGAAGATGGCATTGCATAATTCCCATATACTCCCTCTGTTCCTAAATATTTGTCTTTTTAGAGATTTCAAATGGACTACCACATACGGATGTATATAGACATATTTTAGAGTGTAGATTCACTCATTTTGTTCCGTATGTAGTCACTTGTTGAAATCTCTAAAAAGACAAATATTTAGGAATGGTGGGAGTATGATATAGAAAGCAAACAGTTGGCATTCACACAAAGCAAATCTAAACTAAGCTGATGACATATAAGATGTATAATGTAAGCAATGCAAGGCGCCATATGCATGATATGACCAACATCAACATGTCAGGTTAGAGCAAACACCTCAGGTGGTAAACAGGCGTGGTCGGCTCCTTCTGAATGTCCATCTGAACAGTTATCTTCCTCTGGAATACAATCTGGAAATGCAGGAGGGGGGGGGCACTTCGCCCACCATGAAGCGACGTCTGCATGACATTATATTCGCACGCAACGGTCTTCTCTTTTTCTCTACATGTACAGTACGATTGTGTACAATATCTGACATGCATAATAAAAAAATAGTTAGATTTTTTAAGGCCTAAGGGGTGCATGTAAAAATCAAGACTGATGGTAGCAAACGAGTGGATGGATCCAAAACTAATGATAGCAGGTAGATTATAGCTTCAGTTTAAAAAGATAGACAATGAATCATCTATTGTTTGTTGCCCACCCAACATGAACCACATAGAAGACCCCAGATGAACCAGATAGTAGACAGATACTATTCGTTGCTGGCTCGATATGAGACCCATGGGCAATTCAAAACTCAAGATTGAACGATAAAGTAGCAGGTAATAATAACCGATGTATAACGTAAGCAAACACGAAAGACTGCGACCTCTGTTCCGGAACTGTGTAGTCCTCAGGTTCATCTGCTCAGTCGATGATGGTGATGCAGTTGGCGTGGCTGCCGGCAATGGGGAAGATGATCTGAGGCGGGGGAAGGAAGTCTACAGGGGGATCTCTACTGCAGTGAACGCTTCTGTAGATGGTGCACCTCAGGTGGAGTGGATGATGGCACGGCAGGAGCAGGACATAACACACAGAGTTTTCTTTGACGCCTATCTGAAAATGAAGTAAATCTGTAAGGGCTCCTTAGAATTGGAGGATTCTATAAACGCAGGGACAGGAAAAACACAGGAATAGGATAGGAATTCACGTGCAAAACAGAGCATTTGGAAACATAGGATTTCAGTCAACCTGGGTGTTTGGCTCACATGAATTGGAAGAACAGAGGAATGGAGAAACAAAGTGACGCGACGAGTGTACAACCTCTTTGGCATAGCCTTGTGGACCTCAGCATCATTGGGTTAGACGTGGAGGATGGTGATGATGCTGGTGTGACTGTCGGAGGCGGGGAAGAAGATCCGAGGCCTCTGGAAACGGCGCCGAGGGTACTGCTCCGCTGTGATGGACGGTTCCGTCGTTGGAGTAGCTCCGCTAAGGTGTACGGCGACGAGGCTGAAGCATGACAAGACAGACAACGTTAATCTGAAGTGGGACCCTAATATCATCTGCAATAGATGATGTAAAATACATCACAAAAAGTGCTAGATGTAAAATGCATCAGCCGCGCCACGGCCGCTCCGACAGATGCTGTAAGTACTGTTCACTCTGAACTTAACTGAAGAAAATGAACTTCACAGTCGAAACTGAATTTTACTGTTGAAACTGATTGAACTAGTAACAGAGCATTGCAATAGTAGAGCACTAGTAGTAGAGAAGCAGTGATCTAAATCAGCAGACGCTCGAGAAGGGAACGCACTAGCAGAGAGCAAGTCGTGCAGTAGCACCGCGAGCGAGTGCTAAAGCAGCAACTCCTATAGCTGCCGGAGGTCGTGCAGTAGTAGCAGCAGCACAAGCGAGAGCAAGAGCAGAGCAGCAGCATGAACGAAAGCAGGAGCAGTGCAGCAGCGCGACCGACAGCAAGAACAGAGTCGCAACGTGAGCGAGAGCCGGAGCAGCTGCAGCTAGTGCTGTTGTGGAAGTCGTCGCCGAGGAAGCAACGACATGGGGGAGAGACGCCGTGGATGATGTGGCCGGCGACGGCACCGTCGATGGAGACACGCCATGTCTGCTCGGTGTCGAGCACCGGCAGCCCCTTGAGATCGAATAAAAGATAAAATGCAGCGGTGAGTGCAGAACCTCCTTGGTGGCGCCGAGTTGGCCTCGGCTTCATCGGAGGAATTGGTGAGGGTGCTGCGGTTCTGGTGGGGCAGGTCAAGATGGCACTGTGGGGATTGAGGTGGCGCGATAGACGAGGCGAACGTTGGGGCAGCTCCTTGGAGGTGGAGGACGGGGCGGCTGATCCGGCGGGACGACGAGATCGACAACGGATCCTCATCTGGTGCGGTGGATGAGGGACGACGAGCTGTTGCGGTGGACGACGTAGTCGGGGAAGAGTCTCCGGCTGGGCGGCGGTCGGGAGGCCGACGAAGGAGCGTGGGGTTTCGCGGGTTTTGGCGGCCTCGGTGTACAAATGGGGGGCGAAGGGGGAGGGGGGAGCCAAGCTTTGGGACGTGCTTGTCCGAAATGTAGGGTAAGTTACCAGCGTACCCCCACCAGTTTTGACACCGCGATGTGGAGCTTCATTTCCGGCTGAGGGGTAGAAGGGGGATTTCGCGTGTCTGGGCTGCGGGAGCAATTTCGGATGAGGAGGGAGTTCTCGCGCGCGTCCAAATTTCGGGATAACAAGGCGCGGCGCGGGTTGAAGAAGCGGGAGTTTCAAAGCAGGTGAGACAAAAGATACTCGAGCTTTAAAATTTCGGGATAACAAGGTGCGGATTCCTTGTTTGGCAGAACAAACTTAACGTGTAAAAAAACAATCCATACAAGACACAAGAGAGTCATGTCCCCTTTTACTATATTGCTATAGATGCCTTGAAAAAACAACAAGAAAAATGTAAAAAAAATTGGGAGAACAAGATTACCCTGCACAGTACCAAATCGATTCTCACTTCCCTCAACAACAACAAAAAACAAATCAATTCCCACCAAAGAAAGAGTACTGTCCCTTTTTATATGATTACAGATGCCATGATCTCAAATTTCAATTTTTGAATCCACGTTATGTTGAATTCAAATATATCGTTAGGTGACCTTGCGGTTTATAATTGATGTAGTCGTACATTTTGATCTTCCATCATATATGAACATTTTACTCGACCATGTGAACATATATATTGTCTTCTACCATATGGACTAAATTTGAATCAATTTTCCTTATTTGAATACGATTGTTGTCAAGTTATACAATAATTTAAATATTATCTTGATAACAAAAAACATACATATAGCAGTAATCATATTTCACTATGAACTACATGTACCATACGCTCTCCAATTCAAATATTTGTATCCATTTATGTTGAATTCAAATCATAGTACATTATTGGTCTAGGTAGCGAGATGTTTGGGATAATCTAAAGCCTGTTTTCATACGTATAATTTTTGGCTGAATTGGGACAAGTTTTGGTATAAGCCTCTTGCAAAACCGGAGAATCTCTCAACAAGCCTCGTGGTTCCGAGAGGGAACGTGTCACCTTTGTGTGCGAAACGATATACGCTGCCTCCCCCTGATTTTATTTACTGAGGCAACATAGAACTACATGAGTGCCCTATTAAATTTTGGAATTATTTCGGGTTCATTTGGCCTTTTTATACATTAATTGAGTTTCTGGACTTTTAATGTGCATAATTTAAATATGAATTGCATGCACATGCTCCGGTGCACCAAAGTGGGTTGAAAAATCACATGTGTGTCCTTGGTTGAATTTCTAGGTCCCATGGAAGAAATGAGAATGAAATTCAAACATCTGGGCGTCATGACTCGGCCGAGAACATCGAGAAACTTTGATTTTAAATTCATGTAAATCCAAAACTCGCCTGGAAATCATGAAACTTGGCATGGTGTCATGTCATGGCACTAACATGTTGTGGTAAAAAATTGGGCCGATTTGGAAGCTCGTGGTTCTAAGAGGGAACGTGCCACCTTTGAGTGTGAAACGATATACGCTGCCCCCCCTTGAGTTTCTTAACAAAGGCAACATAGAACTACATTAGTGCCCTGTTAAATTTTGGAATTATTCCGGGTTCGTTTGTCGTTTTTATACATTAATTGAGTTTCTGGTCATTTAATGTGCATAAGTGAAATTTGAACTACAAGCACATGCTCTCGTGCACCAAAGTTGGTTGAAAAATCACATTTGTATCCTCGGGTGAATTTCTAGGTCCCATGCAAGAAATGAGAATAAAATTAAAACATCTGGGCATCGTGGCTCGGCCGAGAACATTGAGAAACTTGGTTTTAAAATTCTTGCAAATCCAAAACACGTCTGAAAATCATGAAACTTGGCATGGATGTCATGTCATGGTACTACCATGTTGTGGTAAAAAATTGGCCGAATAGGAACAGATTTTGGTATAAGCTTCTTGCAAACCGAAGCTTCTCTCAAGAAGGCTCGTGGTTCTGAGAGGGAACGTGCCACCTTTGAGTGCGAAACGGTATATGTTATCCCCCTTGAGTTTATTTACAAAGGCAACATAGAACTACATGAGTGCCCTGTTAAATTTTGGAATTATTCCGGCTTCGTTTGGCCTTATTTACACATTAATTGAGTTTTTGGTCATTTAATGTGCATAATACAAATTTGAACTACAAGCACATGCTCCCGTGCACCAAAGTTGGTTGAAAAATCACATTTGTGTCCTCGGGTGAATTTCTACTCCCTCCTTCCATCTATATAGGTCCTAATGCGTTTTTCGAGGCTAACTTTGACCAAACGTTAGAGCAATAATATATGACATGCAACTTACACAAAGCATACCTTCAAATTTGTATGTCAAAGGAGCTTCCAATAATATAATTTTCATAGTATACATCTCATGTGCTATTAATCTTGTCAATAGTCAAAGGCTGTCTTGAAAAACACATTAGGCCCTATATAGATGGAAGGAGGGAGTAGGTCCCATGCAAAAAATGAGAATAAAATTCAAACATCTAGGCATCGTGGCTCGGTCGAGAACATTGAGAAACTTGGTTTTAAAATCATGAAACTTGGCATGGTGTCATGTCATGGTAGTACCATGCCGTGGTAAAAAAATTTGGCCAAATAGGAACAAATTTTGGTATAAGCTTCTTGCAAATCGGAGCTTCTCTCAAGAAGGCTCGTGGTTCTGGGAGGGAACGTGTCACCTTTGTGTGCATAATTCAAATTTGAAATACAAGCACATGTTCCAGTGCGCCAAAGTTGGTTGAAAAATCACATGTGTGTTCTCGGGTAAATTTCTAGGTTCCATGCAAGAAATGGGAATGAAATTCAAAATTCTGGGCGTCGTGGCTGGGTTGGAAACATTGAGAAACTTAGTTTTTTAATTCCTATAAATCCAAAACACGCATGAAAATAATGAAACTTGGCTTGGTGCCATGACATGGCACCAACATGCTGTGGTAAATTTGCAGTCCGATTTGCGAAGGCGCACACATTAACAATCAACAAAGTCATTTTGGAACAAGTGCTGTCACGTTACAATCGGAAACACAAGTATTATTGAAACCGTGGGCGTTCTACTTACTAGTACCATTTACGTGCCGCCACGCGTCCCCATTTTTTATTAGCTAGGAGGCGCCGTGCAGGGTAGCTATTTGAGTACGAGAGGCGTGCGATCAGACCCCTGCGCGTGCTTATCGGGACGAGAGCCCTTTGACCTCCATCTGCCGTCCACCTCTCTCCCAAGGTCTCCATTAATGGCGCCCGAGCCTCTGTTTAATGGCGTGGCTATGTCTCACTCGACTGAGATTTAAGAGATAAAAAAGAAAATCTGAAAGCATGGATCTTGATGTAATATCCGACGGACCTATATAGCATCTACTGCGACTTATAGCAAGACTGATGAATATATGGGACGATTAATTTTTTTTATCAAAGAAGGTCTTGCCCCTTCCGATTTTCATTACTGAAAACCACCACAATTCACAAGAAGTTCAGCACAACTCCAGCCTAACACGAAGGACTAAAAGCTACCAGATTGAAATCGCAACATCCCAAGAGGCCAACAAATGTGCTGATTGTGTGCGTCCTGAGAATAATAATTCTAATTGTTGTGCATGTTGATCCTGTGGAACTGATAGAACGAGCGAATGCATTGCTTGTTTTAAGTATAAATTTCTATTAAAGCTAATTAAATTTAAGTAAAGTGACCACTAACTCCTGTTATTATAGTACCAATACAGACCCGCTCGTGAACCGACGTGTGGCCGAGGGTGCATCTTCTGCCGGGCGTGCAACGAACGAGGGAGGGGTAGTTACTGTTGTCACGTGTACACACTCAGCTTACTGTTGAATCCAGTTCCCCAAGAGCTGAAAAACGAACTGCTGCCGCTGCCTACACACTCGTTCACTCGAAGAGACTCCAATGGCGATCCGATGGGTGAGCCTGCTGGATATGGACTTCAGCAAGGAGTTCCCCTTTGAGTTCGCCGTTCAGTCCTATGGCTGCACCAAGTTGAATGTGATGTACACCAACAATACGGACTCGGTGAAGCTCTGCCTCGCCTCAGTCCTATGGCTGCACCAGGTTCTGGAGCATTCTCCCATTTCATCGGCAATGCCGACTGCACCTTCGCTACGGTGGAGAGAAGGAAGAACGCGACGATTCGGCCATCTGGTGCAACAAGCTTGTCGACATCCAGAAGCAATACAAGATCATCAGCAACGTGCAGGAGAAGGACTCCGTGGTTGACCTCGCTGAGACCATCATCGACCCCTGATACGCCAACATGAAAGAATATGACCTGAACACGTGGGAGGTACCTCTGAATCTAGCCTACATAACCTACGCGGCCAAGGACGCATATGCATGCTACGACATGTACAGGCAGATCTTGGACATGAGGGCGTGTCTGCTTCCCGTAACCGACGAGTACACGGACAGCCGCAGCGTCATGATCAAGCGTGCCAGGAAGGTCTAGATGTTGTGCTTTATCTGTTTATAAGCACCTTTATCATCTGAGTGTTTCATGCATTAGCCTATGTGTCGTAATTATCTATTTTGTCCGAAATATTTCTTTTAAGAACCCATTAACCTGATTGCTTTTTTAGTGGCTATTTGCTTATGTATGTAAACTAGTTCACTTGTCCGTAAAAAAACTAGTTCACTCGGCTGCCGTGCTTTGAATCTCCTTCCTCCCAACATATTCCCCTCCTCAGGTGGACCCAGCAGGTCTCTGAATTTTCTCCCACTTTCTTTTTCGATGTAAACTGAGTTTTCTCCCAGTACTTTCCCCTAGAACCAACTCAACTGTCCCACGTCTAGCCTAAAAAATAATAATACCCCACGTACTATTAACTCATCAAATTAAAATGATATTTTATTTCGTAAGTTGAAAGTTCTTACAAAATAATAATAATAATTGTTTATATATAACTTGGCAAGTTAACTCCTAGTGATTGTGTACATAAGCTTGCAAAGATTTTACTGACGTGCAATCATGTGTTTATGTTTTTATAACATTTCTCCGTCTAGCCCAACGTGATATTTTCACCCAGCCCAGCAAGTCCGCGGATTTTGAGAAAAAAATGCAAATGGGATTTAAACGGGCTGCATAGATGCTACATCCTTGTTTCACCCAGCCCACCAAATGGACTAAAAAAACAAATGGACTGGCTGACATGTGGGCCAGTAGGTCCAAGCCTAAGAAGGCGTTGGATTTACATCCAACGGCCGGCATTCTTCTTCAATCTCTCGTCTTCTTCCCCCAGCGCTGCCGGAACCGCCTGCTCCAGCCTTCGGCGTCCAGCGGCGTTGTTTTGCGCTCCTTAGCAAAACGCTACCCCGCCGACGGCCAGGCCATCCCTCCACTCCGCACCTCCTGTTATTCTCTGCCGAGTGTAGGCCCACCCCGCACCCGAACCAGTAAAGTTTCCCACTCCTCTCCGTCTGCGACTCCACTGCCGCGTCTTCCCCATCTCCGGGTCATTCCAGTCTGGGGCCTCGCCATCGTCCACCGCCTCGGTGCGCTCGGCGCGGCGTGGTCAACATACTTGAGTCATCGGAAGAGGACTGTATGTGGAGAGCCTGACGGCTGGGACCCACGAGGTCCATGGTCGCACGCAAGGAAAGTTCCTCCTTATTACGCACCGTACGTGGGAAGGGCTTCTGTATTTTGCGAAAAAACGTTCCTCCCGCTGACAGGTTGGACCCACCAGCTATATCTTCGCACGCAAGGAAGTGCCTCCTTATTACGCACCAAAAAATGAATACCCCCTGCTAGCGGGGACCCACCATAGTGGGTGGCTGACTTGTGGGCCTACTAAGTTGACGAGGACGGAGGGCTTTGTCAACTTAGTCAATATGAACGATTCTAGCTCCAGTGACCGTATGATGTCCATCCAACGCCCATAGTGCTTCTTCAACCTCTGGTCTTCTTGCTCCAGCCGCCCAAAGCAGCGCCGGTCGTGTCGCGTGCTCCTGCCTCTCTTGGCCGGCTGTGATGCCGCGGAGGCCTCACCGCCCCTACTACTCCCACCGCTGGCCCAGGGTATCCCTCTACTCACCCACACCCCCTGTTATTCTGCGGCGACGGCAGCCTCACGCCGCACCCGAACCAGTGAACCCTCGTACTCCTCTCCGCGTGGGCATCCACTGCCGCGTTTTCCCCGGCTCCGTGTCGTCCCCTTCCTAGGCCTCGCCGTCGTCCACCGCCTTGGTGCTCTCGGCACGGCGTGGTCAATGTGGTCAACGACCGACTTCCATCGGAAGAGTACTGTACGTGGAGAGGCTGACAGCTGGGTCCACGGCCACAACCCAGTTTTTTTTGTGATTTACCAAGTAAGTTGCTTTGTTAGGCCTGTTGGGCTGCAAATCTTTCAAGACGAGGAGAGCTTCATTCGGCTGGCCGAGAAAATGGCCTATCAGTAATGAGAAATGGGCTATACATTTTTAAAACACATCAAACCGGCAATTAGTTTCAAATATCTTTTTTTCATTTCGAGATTTTAAATTACCTTAATTTTTATGCGTGGAGAATTTGTTGGATTTTATATTGATATACATTTATTTTTAAAATCAGTTTGAATGTGAGTCGAAATTTCGGGATTAAAAACTGTTCGGACCGCACCGAAATATGCAAAATTTCGTATAATTTTTTAACTGTGGCCACAATATGGGCTGGAAAACATTTTCATCCCAGTTACGATTTATTTTCTATGAATTTTCAAAGATTAAACCATTTTCTGGATTTATTTATATTAACAGAAATGGAATATGACGTCAGCATAACGTCTTGATGACCTCAGCAGTCAACAGAGCAGCTGACCAGGTCAACCTGACCAGTGGGTCCAGTGGTCCAGTGGGACCCACATGTCATAGACAGAGAGCTAACAGAGTTTTAGAACTAACTAAACAAAGTTATTTAGCAGGTAGGCCCCACCTGTCATAGACTAATTAGCTAAAATAATTAGTTTTAATTATTAAAACATTTTAGTTAGAGGATTAAGCGGTGGGGCCCGCACGTCAGTGTTGGTGATCGTTGCAGAATTTTAAAAAAATTCTACGCATCACCAAGATCCATCTATGGAGTGTACTAGCAATGAGAAGGAAGGAGTACATCTACATACCCTTGTAGATCGCGAGTGGAAGCGTTCAAGTGAACGGGGTTGATGGAGTCGTACTCGTCGTGATCCAAATCACCGATGACCGAGCGCCGAACGGACGGCACCTCCGCGTTCAACACACGTACGGAGCAGCGACGTCTCCTCCTTCTTGATCCAGCAAGGGGGAAGGAGAGGTTGATGGAAATCCAGCAGCACGACGGCGTGGTGGTGGATGTAGCGGGGATCCCGGCAGGGCTTCGCCAAGCGCAAGCGGGAGGGAGGTGTTGCAGGGGGGAGGGAGGTGCCAGGGGCTGTGGTGCTGCTGCCCTCCCTTCCCCCCACTATATATAGGCCCCTTGGAGGGGGGCGTCGGCCCTGGAACCCATCTACAAGGGGGGGGGGGCGACGGCCAGGGGGGAAACTTGCCCCCCAAGTCAGGTGGGGCGCCCCCACCCCTAGGGTTTCCAACCCTAGGCGCAGGGGGAGGCCCAAGGGGGCGCGCCCCAGCCCACTAAGGGCTGGTTCCCTTCCCACTTCAGCCCATGGGGCCCTCCGGGACAGGTGGCCCCACCCGGTGGACCCCCGGGACCCTTCCGGTGGTCCCGGTACAATACCGATAACCCCCGAAACTTTCCCGATGGCCGAAACTGGACTTCCTATATATAATTCTTCACCTCCGGACCATTCTGGAACTCCTCGTGACATCCGGGATCTCATCCGGGACTCCGAACAACTTTCGGGTTTCCGCATACTAATATCTCTACAACCCTAGCGTCACCGAACCTTAAGTGTGTAGACCCTACGGGTTCGGGAGACATGCAGACATGACCGAGACGCCTCTCCGGTCAATAACCAACAGCGGGATCTGGATACCCATGTTGGCTCCCACATGTTCCACGATGATCTCATCGGATGAACCATGATGTCGAGGATTCAATCAATCCCGTATACAATTCCCTTTGTCAATCGGTACGTTACTTGCCCGAGATTCGATCGTCGGTATCCCAATACCTTGTTCAATCTCGTTACCGGCAAGTCACTTTACTCATACCGTAATGCATGATCCCGTGGCTAACTCCTTAGTCACATTGAGCTCATTATGATGATGCATTACCGAGTGGGCCCAGAGATACCTCTCCGTCATACGGAGTGACAAATCCTAGTCTCGATCCGTGTGAACCCAACAGACACTTTCAGAGATACCCGTAGTGTACCTTTATAGTCACCCAGTTACGTTGTGACGTTTGGTACACCCAAAGCACTCCTACGGCATCCGGGAGTTACACGATCTCATGGCCTAAGGAAAAGATACTTGACATTGGAAAAGCTCTAGCAAACGAACTACACGATCTTTTGTGCTATGCTTAGGATTGGGTCTTGTCCATCACATCATTCTCCTAATGATGTGATCCCGTTATCAACGACATCCAATGTCCATAGCCAGGAAACCATGACTATCTGTTGATCAACGAGCTAGTCAACTAGAGGCTTACTAGGGACACGTTGTGGTCTATGTATTCACACATGTATTACGATTTCCGGATAACACAATTATAGCATGAACAATAGACAATTATCATGAACAAGGAAATATAATAATAACCATTTATTATTGCCTCTAGGGCATATTTCCAACAGTTAGTGGCTGGGGCCTGCACAGTCAGCACAGTTAACCAGGTCAACTGGTCAATAGGGGACCAGGGGCCCCACTGGCAGTGACCTAGGGGTGGCCCCAGGTGTGCCAGCTCAGCGCAGCCGCGGCTTGACGCCGGCGCCCTCCAGGCGCGGCGGAGGACGCGGCCCGGCATCGGAAACACGCTACGAAGCGCCAAACCGCACGCGACAATTTGTGTTCGAACCGTGGAAGCGTTCCGCGTCGACTGGTGGTGGTGCCGGACCAAAATGTCACCGGAAACGGGACCGACGATGACCTACGGCGGCCGCGCGTACGGGAGCTCGACGGAAACTATGCTAGGTGGCACGGGGAGGCACGTGCTCGGGCTTGGTTGGCTCCTGGGAGCTCCAGGAGTTCGACGATGGCCTCAGGCGGCGGTGACGTCGACCACAGTGACGGCCACAAGCACGTCGGCGGCGAGCAGAGCACAGATGCGGCGACAGCTAGCTATGGCGCGCGAAGAGGCTGACAGGAGGGGAGCAGGAGACGGAGGAGCTCACCTAGCGGCACGCACGGTGGCCCTTGGAAGGTTAGGAGCAGCAGGAGCGTCGGAGAGGAGGGAGATCGCCGGTGACCGAGGCGGAAGGGGGTGGCTCGATCCGCGGCCTGCGGTGCTCCCCGGCTTGCGCTCGTGGACGGGGACGATGTAGTCAACAATGGCGGAGCTGCTGGACAGGTTGGCGGCAAACGGGTCTCGGTGCCCGCGAGGACGGGCGAGGCACGGCGGCGACCGCGTCGGCCTCCTCTCCAGAACGAAGGAGAGGGAGAGGGAGAGGCGGAGAGGGCGAGGGGATTCTGGGAGTGGGTGGAGGTAGGTGGGGGAGGAGTCGAGGAGCTGGAGGGGGCGCTCTTACCCTCTCGCGGGGGCGTCGCCGGCGAGGTGGCTAGGCGGTGACGAGCGCGCGCTGTCCCGCCCGGTCGGAGGAACAGGAAGCGACCGGTGGAGGGGGACTGGGTCGGCCTAGCTGGGCCAGTTGGCTCGGGCCAGACACTCTGCACTTGGCCCAGTGCATAGTGGCCTGTGCTCTTTCTCTTTTCTTTTCATTTTGTTTTTCTTTTTTAGCAGCTTTTGCATTTTCTTTTAGCCACAATTGACTTTGCAAAAATTTGCCACTGGCCAAAACCATTTTAAACAATTATGGGGCACTGCCACAAAAAGTTTGGGGCCATCAGGAGTTGTCCAAGCATTTTAGAAAATGAAAAGGACACCTTAAATACTGCTGGACCAGATAACAGATTCCCAGGGGCAATTTGGGAATTCCAAAAATGTTAGCTTCAACATGACAAATATCTAGGGATTATTTTCCGTAGGATGAACTATTTTATTTGCATGAAAGAAGAAGCAAATATTTGACATGCAATTTGAATTTGAATTTGAAGCAGATTTTGGACAAGTGGCATTTTGGCATGATGATCATGATGACATGACCTTCATTAGGGGGAGATTACTGTAGTGTGATGCTGGGGATGTTACAGGCGAGATGCCATCGCTTCCTTACCATGTGTGCGGTCGCAGGCGGCGAGGAACGCGGCGCGACGGTATGCCATCGCTTCCTTACCAGCTACTGTGCGCCGCGGTGCCATGGACGACGCTTGGAGAGAGCTCTGGGACGGAGGGGCCGGGCAGCCGTATAGTGCGGTGGTATTCAAGAGCTCAACGCTAAACGACAACAGAAATTTGGCTTCCCTTACAATTTTACTCATTCATTGTCGCACACGGTTCATCTCCGTTGCTTCGGAAAGAGTGTACGCTGAGCCTATTGTGTGTTGCGTTATGATTGGCTGGAACCGCAGCCACGCGGATCGTGCGTGTGCACCGTAGGATGCACCACGATCCAACGGCAATCCACGTCCCTCACATCACACCCGTGCACCTCTAGCTGGATTGCATTTATATGCGCTAAATGCCTAGAAAATGCACATAATCCCCTAAATATGGTAAATGAGCCCGGAAAAATGCCAAATTTGAACACGGTGATTTGCAGGGTGTATGTTCATCGTAGAAAAAACTCCAGGGCAAAGAACAAAGAAAATTTGGATTCCCCTTCAATCTTGGGGATTTCCCTCTCGAAAGCATGGAACTTCCTCGGTGATTGTACGAATTTATGAAGGGCGTGCATGACGACATAAGTCAAACCTTCTCAATTTTTTACCAGGGCAAGGTGAGGTCATACCATGGCACCATGCCAGGCGTCTTGTTTTTAAGCATTTATTTCATTTCTTCTATAGTTGAAAACCCAACAAATGTGGTTGACTATTGCCACACATTTCATCGAAATATCTGTCCATTCCTTGTAAAAGGCATGAGAATTTACTAAATGGCACGAGCATGGTTTTCTAGGCCGTTGTTGTGGACCCTTTCATGCAACGATTGTTTGAATTTGAATTATGCGCATTAATGTCTAGGAAATGCACATAATCCCCTAAATATGGTAAATGAACCTGGAAAAGTGCCAAATTTGAACACGGTGATTTGCAGGTTGTATGTTCATCGTAGAAAAAAACTGAAGGAAATGTGCCCTAGAGGCAATAATAAAGTTGTTATTTACATTTCCTTATATCATGATAAATGTTTATTATTCATGCTAGAATTGTATTAACCAGAAACTTAGTACATGTGTGAATACATAGACAAACAGAAGTGTCCCTAGTATGCCTCTACTTGACTAGCTTGTTTATCAAAGATGGTTATGTTCGCTAGCCATAGACATCTATTGTCATTTGATGAACGGGATCACCTCATTAGAGAATGATGTGATGGACAAGACCCATCCGTTAGCTTAGCACTATGATCATTTAGTTTGTTGCAATTGCTTTCATCATGACTTATACATGTTCCTCTCACTATGAGATTATGCAACTCCCGAATACCGGAGGAACACTTAGTGTGCTATCAAACATCACAATGTAGCTGGGTGATTATAAAGATGCTCTACATGTGTCTCCGATGGTGTTTGTTGAGTTGGCATAGATCGAGATTAGGATTTGTCACTCCGATTGTCGGAGAGGTATCTCTCGGCCCTCTCGGTAATGCACATCACAATAAGCCTTGCAAGCAATGTGACTAATGAGTTAGTTGCGGGATGATGCATTACGGAACGAATAAAGAGACTTGCCGGTAATGAGATTGAACTAGGTATTGTGATACCGATGATCGAATCTCGGACAAGTAACATACCGATGACAAAGGGAACAACATATGTTGTTATGCGGTTTGACCGATAAAGATCTTCGTAGAATATGTAGGAACCTATATGAGCATCAAGGTTCCGCTATTGGTTATTGACCGGAGATGTGTCTCGGTCATGTCTACATAGTTCTCGAACCCGTAGGGTCCGCACGCTTAACGTTCGATGACGATTGATATTATGAGTTTATGTGATTTGATGTACCGAAGTTTGTTCAGAGTCACAGATGAGATAACGGACATGACGAGGAGTCTCGAAATGGTCGAGACATAAAGATTCATATATTGGAAGGCTACATGCGGACACCGGAATGGTTCAGGTCGTTTCGGATAAGTTTCGGAGTACGAGGGGTTACCGGAACCCCCCCGGAGGTTATTGGGCCTCATGGGCCTAGTGGTGGAAGAGAGGAGGTAGGCCAAGGTGTGGCACACACCCCCTAGCCCAAACCAAATTGGACTAGGGCTAGGGGGCCTCCCCCCTTTCCTTCTCTTCTTCCTCTCCTTCCTTCTTCTCCTACTTGGGGTAGGAAAGGGGGAAACCAACTCCTACTAGGAGTAGGAATCCCCCTGGGAGCGCCCCTTGTGGCCGGCCCTCCTCCTCCTCCCCTCCTTTATATATGGGGGAGGGGGGCACCCCATAGACACACAAGTTGATGTTTAGCCTTGTGCGGTGCCCCCCTCCACAGTTTTACACCTCGGTCATATCGTCGTTGTGCTTAGGCGAAGCCTTGCGTCGGTAACTTCATCATCACCGTCACCATGCCGTCGTGCTGACGGAACTCTCCCTCGGCCTTAGCTGGATCTAGAGTTCGAGGGACGTCATCGAGCTGAACGTGTGTAGATCGCGGAGGTGCCGTGCGTTCGGTACTTGATCAGTTGGATCGCGAAGACATTCGACTACATCAACAACGTTACTTAACGCTGCCGCTTTCGGTCTACGAGGGTACGTGGACACACTCTCCCCGCTCGTTGCTATGCTTCTCCTAGATAGCACTACACAAAAAAGACACATCCGTGACATTCTGGGCCGAATGAATTTTTTTTCTGTCATACTTATGACACTTCTATGACAATAATTGTGACAAAACCCGGTATCATCATAGATGTGGTGGGCTCCTACTTCTATGACAAAAAATCATGACAGAAAATGGGCTTTTCGTCCTGGGCGGGCCGGAGCAGCGGCTGCATGACATTCTTTGGGCCGTCCATGACGGAAAAAACCATGGTAGAAGCAAGGGTGAGGAAAATATCGGGGTGTTCCCGGTTACGGTGGGTGGTCGAGGCTGAGCGATGCACGTTTCTCTCGTACACGCACGCGCATGGGTGCGAGGCGTTGGGCTCTAACTGAACCCGAGCGAGGCTTGGTCTCTAACTGAACCCGAGCGATTGCACTCCAGGCTACACGTTACTGAACCCAAGCGATCGATGAATGGCTGTTAACTGAACCTGATCGAGCGATTCCTTCGCTACTGCTGCTAACTGAAGCCGATCGATGCCGCCTCTGGATTAACAGTGAGCGTTGCTGGGGGGTTTTGGATGAACAGTTCCCGGTGGGGGTTGATGAAAAGGACCCCGTGGTGTTGCCTCTGGATGAACAGGACCCCGATCGATCGTGCCGGTTGGGGCTGGATGAACAGGACCCTGTGGAGGGCTAGATGAACAGTAGACGATGGACGGCTGGATGAACAGTAGCCCGTGGAGGGGTGGTTGAACAGGAGCCCGTGGAGAGGGCTGGCTGAACAGTAGCCGGTGGAGTAGCGCGCGGTGGAGGCTGGATGAACAGGAGCCCGTGGATGAACAGTCGCAGGTGGAGGCTGGAGGAGGTCGACGGTGGATGAACAGTAGCCCGTGGAGGCTGGAGGGGGTCGACGGTGGACATGAACAGTATCCCGTGGAGTCACGTTTTGCTGTACGCCACACCCCTCCCAATGAACAGGACCCCCGTTTCGACCATAGCACTCCAACACAAGTCCGTTTCCTCCGTTCCGATCGATCGTGCCGGTTGGGGCTGGATGAACAGGACCCCGTGGAGGGCTAGATGAACAGTAGACGATGGACGGCTGGATGAACAGTAGCCCGTGGAGGGGTGGTTGAACAGGAGCCCGTGGAGAGGGCTGGCTGAACAGTAGCTGGTGGAGTAGCGCGTGGTGGAGGCTGGATGAACAGGAGCCCGTGGATGAACAGTCGCAGGTGGAGGCTGGAGGAGGTCGACGGTGGATGAACAGTAGCCCGTGGAGGCTGGAGGGGGTCGACGGTGGACATGAACAGTATCCCGTGGAGTCACGTTTTGCTGTACGCCACACCCCTCCCAATGAACAGGACCCCTGTTTCGACCATAGCACTCCAACACAAGTCCGTTTCCTCCGTTTTGCGGTACGCCACACCCCTCCCGATGAACAGGGCCCTCGTTTTGACCGTAGGAGGTCTGTTTGCTCCGTTTTGTGGTACGCCAGACCCCTCCCGATGAACAGGACCCTGTTTCGACCGTGGCCGGTCGAACACAAGGCCGTTTCCTCCATTCTGCGGTACGCCAGGCCTCGTTTCCATCGGCTATTCCGTCCAAGCCAGTTGGCTCCCACGCGTTTCGTTGCCTCCCGATGAACACGACGCATTCCGTTGCCTCCCCATGAACACGACGACGACGCTGTTGTTTTTTTTGCGGGCGAAGACGACGCTGTTTCTCCGTTCTGAGCCAACCATGTACACGAGGCCTGGCCGTACGTATGCGCGAGTAGGTGTTCGAGACCCTGCCCGTATGTACGTACGTGGCCGTATTTTCTTTCTTGCGCATTGGCCGCTGTACGTACGTGTACATACTACGTGCGCGCCTCTACTATGACACGTGCGCGCCTCTACATCGACAAGTATGTACATACACGTTCGCGACCAGAATGACAACGTTACGTACGCTTTGACCAAGTGGGTCCCGACTGTCAGGCACTTCCTTGCGTGCGAAGATGTAGCTGGTGGGTCCCAGCAGTCAGGGGGGCGAATCGTTTTTTTTGCCCACACGCACTTCCTTGCGTGCAAAGATGTAGCTGGAAGATCCCAGCAGTCAGGGGGAATTTTTTTTTCGCGAAATACGGTTGCCCGTCCGGTGGGTCCCTGTTGTCAGGTGGAGGAATCATTATTTTCCATGTAATAAGGAGGCACTTCCTTGCTGCGACCATGGACCCAGCTGTCAGCCTCTCCACGTACAGTCCACGTCCAATGGAAACTGTTCCTTGACAATGTTGACCATGCCGCGCCGAGAGCACCAGGGTGGTGGACGAAGGCGAGGCCTAGGAAGGGGATGACGCGGAGCCGGGGAAGACACGACAGTGGATACCCACGCGTAGGGGAGTATGAGGGTTCACTGGTTCGCTGCGGTGTGAGGCTGCCGTCGCCGCAGAATAACAAGGGGTGTGGGTGAGTAGAGGGATGGCCTCCGCGGTGGGAGTAGTAGGGGGCGGTGAGGCCTCCGCGGCATCGCAGCTGGCCATGGGAGGGAGGAGAACGAGGCACGACCGGCGCTGGTTTGGGCGGCTGGAGCAAGAATACCAGAGGTTGAAGAAGCACTACGGCCGTTGGATGGACATCGTACGGTCATTGGAGCTAGAATCGTTCATATTGACTAAGTTGACAACGCCCTCCGTCCCCATCAACTTAGTTGGCCCACAAGTCACGGTAGATGTCCTTAGTGTCAGGACTTAGTCGCGAGGCCAACGCATCTATGTGGTAGCTTGAGAGGGGTTGGGTGAAAGCAAGAGACGCAACACAAGACAAGGATTTACACAGCTTCGGGCCCCGGGAAACATCATCCGGTAATAACCCTACATGCTGTTTGTGGCTAGGTCTCATTATGCTCATGAGAGAGTCGCCGGTAAGCCGGCTCTTTGTGTCTAGCCCTAGAGATTGTTTCTTGTTGCTTGTCCCTCTTTGGGGTGCCTTGCCCCTCCTTATATAAGTTAGAGGGGCGGGTTACATGCGGAGTCCTAGATAGACTAGGACTAGTCTATCTTTTCTTACAAGTTGAATACAAGTCCGGGTCTTGCTTCCTCGTAAAGGAAATATTCGTCATCCCTTTCTCCTTAAGCCGGCCCACCAGAGTATAAGCCAGCCTGCTAGGCCTTGGGCCTTGTCGTCCATCTGATCCACCCGCCGGGTCTCCAGTGAGTCACAATGTCCAGGCGGGTTACCTGTGAATCGCCATGTTCGGGCGGATCACCAGTGAGTCGCCAAGCTCCAGCCAGGTCTCTGGTGAGTCGCCAAGTCTGGCCGGGTCATACCGCGGGGTATATCCCCGACATTAGCCCCCAGTTTAATTTGGATTTATCCATGTTAAACTGATCCTGCAAAATAACTCAAGAACAAATTTGACAGGTTGTGCTCCGGGTTAAATATTCTTATAAGCCGGCACCTGATCATCCTTAAGTCCTTGACATTTTCTCCTAGAATATCCGGGTCAATAGGCCAGCTTCATAATCCATTTGCTGACATTGGCTCTTATAAAGAAATATTATACGAAATAACCCTTTTGAGTCGGTTTCCAAAACTCTGGCTTAATAAACATCTTAGACTCAAGATTCATCTGGTGATCCGCCAGTTTAAAGATGTAGAGGCTGGCTAGTTATAATTGCCAAAATTACCGTCTTGTAAATATTGATAACACCGGGTCATAACTGTTGCCGACGCCGGGTCATTATTATTGGTGACACCGGATCATGCTTGTTGCAAACACCGGGTCAATCTGGTCTGCTCCAAACTGTGAATTTGAAGATTTTTTCTCCCTTATATGCATATCACCTGTAGCCCCCAAGTCTTAAGAGGAGAACATAGTGATAACTTAAGACTTGCCTCAATATAAGTGTTGCAACCTTGAAGAAAACCGGGTTATTCATCTCAATCATTAGTCATAAACTGAATATTCCACATATGTAGCCCCCAAGTGCCGGGTTGTCATGCTTGCAGCAACCTGGGACTTGTAATTGCCTTATGCTCATGAAAACTTCAACTAGTGTAGCCCCCAAGGGCCGGGTCATTATGCAATAATGAGCAGGGACATTGTAGATATTACCATGTAAACTTGAACAACAATGTGTAGCCCCCAAAGGCCGGCTTACTAAGATAATACTGAGCTGGGACTTTGTATATAATTTATTGATAATAACATCATATATTATAATCTCCACCATGGGGCTTGAACCCACGTCCACAAGGTTAAGAGCTTTGTAATCTACCAACTGAATAGTGGACTGTTCAATATAATGGAATAATGCTTGTGTACCTTGAATTTTTGACAGGAGCAATTGGTAGCCCCCAAGGGTCGGCTCATTACAATGTGATGAGTCGGGTCTTCAATAAGGCCAATAAAGTGACTTTGCATTAGCCCCCAAGTGTCATGGTGCATGCCTGCAGCGACATGAAACTTGTATATTTGATGCAATCTCAACTTGAATAATGTAGCCCCCAAGTGCCGGGTCGTAAGCCTGCAGCGACTCGGGACTATTCTTTCCCTTGTAGAATAAATCATATCCATTGATAAAATAATAGCCATTGCGCCAAAGAGACTTTGAATACCTCATCTGTTGATAAGTCAATCCGGAGGTTAAATACCCGGTGGCTCTTGGCCAATGGCGATTTAATACACCACCATTGTAAGCCGGAATTTGTACAACCCGGCGGATTATAGCCTTTGAGAAAATCAAGAATTGATAACCCTTTTGAGACACCAATTTCAATCTTTGATGATGGGCTTGAATTTAATCATTTATGTAAGTCATAGCTCTGTAAATCCTGCAGAGTTTAAACAACATATGCCCTGGCGACTTAACGTCAAAAACCAGGGCGTGTAACCACCCAAATGTAGTCTTATCCTGCACATAATTAGATCACATGATCCCTTGGCGGTTTACCGCAGGGCGGGTCATAATATCTCACATATAACCACTGTGATATTGAATTTATACTACCGGTTTACATGACGTGTGCAGTAAGGGTGATAACCCAATCCTTAGAAGCCAAACCTTCCAAGTATTAATATTGTCATATGCTGGCGACTTGTTCGTCGAAAGCCAGGGTGGGTTAATAGAAACCACATATATATATGCTTCAGATATGAGCAAAAAGCTTCAAATAAAATCCAAAAATTGTTTGCAAAAAGAGACTTCAAATTTTTTGAGGCTTCTGATTCGAATACGATCAGAAAACCGTCCCACAGGAGTTAAGCTAAGATTCGAATACGATCATATAGCCCCCAGTGGCTTTGGCGTTGCCGATCAAGAGGGTACCGACAGCTATGTTCTCTTTGGTTCGAATACGACCTATGTTTGAACAGGAAGCCCCCAAATGACCTTGAGAGTTGTTTAACGACGCTGATTCGAATACGATCCACGTCGGTTCCCAAAAGGGGTTGAGCTATGATTCGAATACGATCAAGAAGCCCCTAGTGAGCTCGGCAGTGTGCCGATCAGGAGGGTACCGACAGCTATGTTCTCTTTGGTTCGAATACGACCTATGTTTGAACAGGAAGCCCCCTAGTGATCATGAGAATATTTAACGACTCTGATTCGAATACGATCAGTGTCACACCTAAAGGGTTAAGCTAAATTCGAATACGATCAGCTCCCAATGGTCATTAAAGCAGGGTACCTATGTTTGAGTTGTGCTTTGTAACAGGCTCTTTTTGGTCCCTTCAATTTTTCCTGAGAACTCGAACTTTTGCGAGAGATAAATTCTTTTTGAACCAAAAAACCGCATATTGAGAGTTTCAAAGCTTTGTGATAAACAAATTTACCTTGAACCGGATTTGAGAGCTTCAAAAACTTTGTGGCAGATAAATTTCCCTTGAACCGGATTTTAAACCGGATATTTAAGAGCTTCAGTGCTTTGTGGGAGATGTCAAGTCTCTTGAGCCGGATCTAAACCAGAATCCTTCTTTTTAAGCCGGAAATTTTCTGACGGCCTTTAAACTTTTTACCAATATGGCGGTAGCCTCCGGGACCGGGTTATTTTTCCCTCCAATGACCCGGAGTTCTTGACTGCATTGAAACCGACCAATGCTGCCGAGTCATATCATTGTAACCCCCGAGTCTCAAGACGACTCGATGAGTTGGCTTTGAGATTCTCCATATCTGACCGTGATATAAACCGGTGTGAGTCATTCAACAGCTCTGTGATATAATAGTCCCTTTTTTGCAGTAGACAACTTGTCCTGATATGTTAAGCCAGAAAATTATTCACCGCGGAGTTGATGATCACCACGATGGAGCTGAAATCAATCACGGCCGTTTCAGCCGCGGGAACAGACAGATGAGCCGGCCGCGACATTGTAAACCGGCGCGAACGGGGAGAGTCGGCACCAGCGTTGTAAACCGGCACGGACGAAAGAGTCGGCCGCGGCGTTGGAAACGGCAAGGATGCGGACGAATCGGCCGCGGGCGCAGACGACGAGTCCGTTGCGTGTGTTGATGTAGCGGGGGCGGCGACTTGCGCACGTATCCGTCCAGAACACGGCACGAACGTGCTAGCGCAAAAATAATATTGGCGCACGCTCCTTTGTGACACCTTTGTAATAAATAATGGTCCTCGTGATTTGTGAGATGAGCACAGAAGTAGATAATGCATAATGCTTGCTTCTGGTCTTGGGATTTAACCCAGCACCTTGACTGGCATCGATCCGGTGTAAACTTTAATAGCAGTGCTTGCCCCCTAGAACTTGTACTCCATTATTGTCGGTAGACTAGTCCTCGAACCAGCACATATATGCATGCGTGTACTGCTCCATTATCCTCCGGCTGAACCCCCAATTCTATTTTGCTTTGTGCTAGCAAGACAAGATCACACCAGCAGGGGTGCCTTGGCAAAGCGGAGGCGAGTCACGGCGGAAGAAACGGCTGGGGCAGCTGTACGGGGCACACCGGAGCTAACCGGAGGGCGACTCAGCCCGAGCGCGCGGACAACGGGTCGATGCAGGCGCCTCAGCGGCGTGTGGAGGCAAACAAACCAGCAGCCGGCCGGCGAACTACAGAGCAGCCAGCGCAGGTTGATTCGAATAGACAAAGCGCGATGGCGGTTGGAAGAAGGCAAGGCCACGGAGAAGCGGCGGCAGCGTGATGAGACCCAGGCGACGGCGACTTGAGGCGCAAGTGACGGCGGCAGAAAATGCAACCGCGGCTCGGCCAAAGCACAAACCCATCAACGGTTGAGCCACTAGCATCGGTCGCGTGGCCGGCAGTTTAGAAACGGCTGGAGCAGCTGTACGCAGAGGTGACTCGGACAGAAGGCGAGGCTTGACGGTAACTCGGATAGAAGGTGACTCCCGACTCATGGCGACGAATTAGGCAGACGGACGGCGGCTCGGCAGTGTGGCCGGCTCAACGCGGGGAGGCCCTCCGGTGACAGTGCAAGGCTGGTGAGAAGCAGAATCCATGGGTGACGACTGACGACTCGTGCGGAGGTTGACGTGACCGGTGAGCCGGTGAGCATCTTGAGCGCGGAAGCGGCGGTCAGCCGGCGCAGGCGGCTCAAGGCAGTGGAGATAGAGCCCTGCGGCTCGAGCACGAGACCAGGCGGTATAGCGCGGAAGCAAGGGTCGCACCGCAGACCAGAGCGAGGCCGGAGAAACGGAGGATTGGCAACTCAGCAGCTTTGAGGGCTTGAGGCCGAGACGGAGAAGGCGTTCAGGAAGAGGCCCGGCGGCTTTTAGCTGAAAACAAGGCCGATCCGATGCCCGTAGGGATGAGGTGATGTTGGCGACTCTGGTCAAACCTGCTGCGGCTCGGTGTCGGCGAATCCGGGTTGTGGTCGTTGATTTCTAAGCATGGTGAAGGTGAGACGGCGCGAGGTCTGCACCGAGTCCCACTTGTCATCCTCTTTCATATTTCTTTGAATAATCTCTTCAATCCGTGGGGTTATCTCCCACTCAGTAACAAGTTTTGTTTGGTACAGTCGCTAGGTGAACCAAGCACTCGGATGAGAGAATAAATCTGATCCATTATTCAATCCTACTAGCTTTTCGTCCCGTGCTAGTGGAGTTACTTCAAAGCTGACTTGTCCTTCACACCAAAAGTAGCCACCGGACGGCAGGAGCGTAAATTAATTCTCTCAGGACTTGCAGCCTAGGAGTAGTAGTATGCAACAACAGCTTGACGGATTGAACCACCGCTTGTGAACGTAACAGTAGCAATCAGATCCAAACGCTGTCTCTACAGCAGAAATCGCCGACAGTCTCGGTAGACTGATGTTGTACGCTAGCTTTGGCCAAAAAATATCTTCTCCAAAGGAACCAGCAATTAATAAACGCTCCTCATGTGCACCGGCTCTCGCGGAAAAAGACGACAGTTAAACAATGCAATACTTTGAAACGGTCTTGATCTCATCAAATCGCTCCGGCTGTTCCGACAGAAATCGACCCCACTCAGACGGGCGGATCAACAGGCCAAGCGTGGCGACACGCACGGAACCCTAGTTTTTTATCCCAAAACTTTCCCGACTGCGAGGGCCGTGCGGCTGGCTCATTATGGAAATTCCAACGAGGCTTGTTGTGTTGCCCGATACTTCACAAGCAGTCGTAACTCAGTCAACAACTGCTGCCTTTTTAGTCTTGATCGACGAACTTGGAGTTGATGTAAATTCTGACCGGCGTTTCTTCACGGGAAAATTACGAACTTCTCGATCTCTGAAGAAAATCCCTCCAAGAACTCAACACCACCGTGCGCGAGCCCCACGGTGGGCGCCAACTGTCGTGGAATAGTCACGGCAGATGTCCTTAGTGTCAGGACTTAGTCGCGAGGCCAACGCATCTATGTGGTAGCTTGAGAGGGGTTGGGTGAAATCAAGAGACGCAACACAAGACAAGGATTTAGACAGCTTCGGGCCCCGGGAAACATCATCCGGTAATAACCCTACATGCTGTTTGTGGCTAGGTCTCATTATGCTCATGAGAGAGTCGCCGGTAAGCCGGCTCTTTGTGTCTAGCCCAGTTTTTTAGCCCATATTCTTTTTGTTAGCATTACAACCCATATTGTGGCCGCGGTTAAAAAATTATACGAAATTTTGCATATTTCAGTGTGGTCCGAACTGTTTTTAATCCCGAAATTTCGAGTCACATTCAAACTGATTTTAAAAATAAATGTATATCAATATAAAATCCAACAAATTGTCCACGCATAAAAATCAATGCAATTTAAAATCTTGAAATGAAAAAAAGAAATTTGATACTAATTGCCGGTTTGATGTGTTTTAAAAGTGTACAGCCCATTTCTCATTACTGATAGGCCATTTTCTTGGCCAGCCGAATGAAGCTCTCCTCGTCTTGAAAGATTTGCAGCCCAACAGGCCTGACAAAGCGACTTACTTGGCAAATCACAAAAAAACTGGGCTAGCCATTTTCAGAAGGAAAAAAAACTACTGGGCTAGTCTGTGGTAAACATAAAAGAGAAGGCTGTCTAGACAGGCCAGGGTACCCCGCACAGCCCAGTTGCCACCCTGCTTCCGTCTCAAAAACAAATTAGATAAATGCCACTCCAATTATGGCGATTCATAAAAATGCGACTGCAATTTCCAAACTTTGAAAAATGCCACTGCAATTTTTGTAAACTTTGGAAAACGCCACTGCAATTTGCAAACTTTGAAAAACGCCACTCCAGACTTCAAAAAATGCCACTGGAAATGGCATGAAAGGGCATTTTTCAAAGTTTGGAAATTGTAGTGGGATTTCTCGGAAACACCAGATTTGGAGTGGCATTTATCAAATTAACCCAAAACAAAAAAAACTGGGCGAGCTGCTGAGTCCCTGGTGTCAGCCGCTCGTTCTGCAATTCTCTCGTTTATTGACTACGTTGACAATGTCATGGGACCCAGATGTCAGAAATCCATTAGGAGGAGCCATTTTTTTATTGGCTTGAAATAAGGAGGCACTTGCTTGCGTACTGCCATGACCTTGGCGGGTCCCTGCTATCATCCTCTCCAGGTACAATCATCTCCTGATTGTGTACGCGTCAACATGGTAGGCCCACAAGTCAGCCTCTAAACCCGTGGAGGACAAATACAACCTATTTAAAAAATAATAGCCCATTCCATATGTTCAAACGAAAAGTTCAACATTCAGAGCAAAGTAACAGGTCTGATCCACATATAGAGTACTGAACTTCCATGTTGACAACCATCATAGCCAAGTTAACTATCTACTCCCACTAATACTCTAGTAGCATACAAGTACTAACTTACTCTTAGCTAACTAGACGATGCCGGCCTCCATCTGCGGTACACGCTAAACGCCGGCACCGGCATCCTCCGCCTCGCCTCAGACTTGCCAGAGGTGCAATAGGGCGCAGTGCTCGCGCGCGTTGGCCCTTTCCATGCCGGCGTGGTCCACCGAAGCTTCGACTTCTAAGCGGGAAACCCACTTGACGAGCTGGTAGTAAAAATCAGCGTCGCGAATGCGTGCGTGCCCGACAACCTCCAGGGCTATTTGTCGGGCGCCGGCCTCCATGTAGTCGGCCCAGTTGCGGGCGCTCTGCTCGCGACTCATAGCGTCGGTGCGCTGCTGCTCCATGTCCGTTTGCGGCGCAAATCGGCAATACGCTGCTCCTCCGCCAAGCGGTCACGCTCCAACAACTCCTGCTCCTCCGCCAGGCGGTCGCGCTCCAACAAGTCCTCGATCTCTGCATTGCCATCTAAAGACCGATAGAATGCCACCTCCCTCCGTCTGCCTTCCGGTGAAAAACCGAACACTAGTTCCGGCTGTGACCGCCTCCGGCCTCGCCTATCGCGGACAGGCGGGGGCATGGCGGACGTGACGAGAGCGAGGATAAGTGGCGAGCAACGTCGGGCCAGTGGGGGCTTATGAGGATAGGGCGAGTTGGGTCATGGTGCCACCGGAGAAGGCCGGGAAACGGTACTTATAGGCGGAAGGTAGCACGACGGTCATCGGAATTCAATGCATAAGCAGGCATGGCTTAGCGCGTCAGCTTGCCGTGGAAAACTAGAGAAACTGAAGTTATCACTATGCCGTCCCGGCCCGTCCGTGCTGGGTCGCACGCCAGCATGACGGTCAAACGAGTGCACTCGAATCATCTCCCTCCTTGTCAATAATGATTCCACGGATTTAAAAGGCCCGCAACAATTAAAGCGCATCTTTTTCGCATCAGTTAGCTGCCTTAATTACGGCCTGCTGCATGCAGGCACTCAGATTCCCTCGCAGCCAGTACGCGGAGCAGCATGCAACGAGTCACAGCCGAGGGCATTAGTTGATGAACTTTAGCTGGGAGATAAGGCATTTGCGAACGTTTTTGCTGGCAGTTTCTTCAGATTCACATGGCATTTTCTTCAGAGCAGCTTGTTAGTTTCTTCAGAGGTAGGCATTGTTATTCAAAAAGCTGCCACTTCGGATCTTGCGTCGCAACTAAAACTACCAGGAGTGCATTACTAGGCTAGCTAGTGATCGATCGGTAACTTGTAAACACTGAGCGAACAGAAATAAGGAACTGTTAATGCATCTCAATGATTCACAGATCATATACAAATATGTAGCTCCAAAAGCAAAGATCAGCCACTTCGGATCTTGCGTCGCAACTAAAACCAACTAGTACGATTCCCATACATAAGATCAACATGTTAATGCATCTCAATGATTCACTGATCATATACAAATATGTAGCTCCAAAAGCAAAGATCTAGAAAAACATCTGTTCTTCCTACTAACATGGATGCTTCTCTTGGCCAACATTCAGTACAGACTGAAAGACAAATTTGTTTGTGAAGTCTACAATTCCTCTTGCAAACGTAAGTGGTTTCACCAACAGCTGGAACCATGAGAATGAACCACACATGATGGAGGAACATCCACTGCAATATGATTTGGTCTTCTCTCGATCACACGGCGATACTATTTTCGGAATACAAACTTTAACTTAGGCAAAATGATGCCCATTGTATAATAACACCAAAGCAATGAAGCACCTAGTGTTGGCCAATAAATAGTACAATACTACTTTTCTGCAGTCCATGAAGTGACTATCCAATCTTTCTGTGTCTATTTTCAAATGGAACTGCATGCCGTGACTATACTATTCTCTTGTGCGGTTCAACCAAAATTGCGGTCACTTTGTGTGTTTGCCAAATAGCAACAGGCAGACATCTCTGTCTGCACAAATATCAGGCAGCTAGTAAACATATACCCCACCTTGTATTTTCGGTTTAAACATGTCTCTTCCGCTTAGCATCTGTCATGTTTTGCACTGGATAATTTGATACAGTCATGTTTTGCCCTGGACAATTTCATACTGAATTGATTTGCTGGTTCAGAGCAGAAATATAGCGCCTATTCTTCATCAGACCAAGGATATCCATGTTCGCAGTGATGGAAGAGGTGAAATCGATACAACCGAAAGTGAGCATCCAATCATTGAATCATGTCCTGCACCTCCAATGTAGGTCCACGTTGCCAATAAATTCACATGCAACCCACTAGTATTACTATCTAATGACAGTACAAAAAGAGTAGCAAGATAGTAGCAAACCATGTACCTTCGTAATGAATAGCTCATAGTGCCACCAATTGGATATAAAGGTTTGGAAGAAAACATGCTCCTAATGTTGAACCAGTTGGACATTTTTGTGCAGTTCCACTAAAATCGAGCATCCCTGTTTGCATAGATATTGAAAGTGTGATTACTATAAAAGTGGCACTAGTTGAAGCATAGACTCACAAATATAAGCATTCAAATTTCTTAATGGGAAAAGGTAGCAAGACTGTTTCTAACCACCTATTTGAAGGAATAATAAGGCAACAGCGGCTGATGTCAGAAAGGCATATATAGTTCTTTATGGAAGAATGATCGATTCCTGACCTTTCCTCTTCTTTTAAGTATATTTTGTGCAGTTCAACTAAAATAAAAGGCCATCACCGCCTTGAAAATTTAGTGACACTGTACAAAAGGAAATGACTTAACATTACATCATGATGTCAGGTATGTAGTCGACACGCATTAGAGACAAACATATAGACCTCCTCCGATAACATGATGAACATTAAGTTTAACAAAGGTGTGACTAGCTTTACCGGGATAATTTGAGTGAACTCTACACCCTCTGTTCCTTAATATAAGACGTTTTCACGGTTCAATTTAAAGTACCCAAACGTCTAGTATTTAGAAAAACAGCTAGTAGTTTTGTTGAGCACATATCTGGGAAAGCGTGCCACACTTTATTTATGTCCATACGCTAATGCAACACCATTCGAATACTAAAAATATACACTAATCCAGTGGCTAGTGCAACAGTAGAGTAGTTATTTTATTACAGGGTACAGTACAATGGTTTTACTGAACATATTTCAATAAACTCTAGCACTGGAAGATTTCTATAAGAATTAACAATACAAAATGTAAAGGTAACAAGTTTCAGCATTGGTATACTAGCTGTGCATGAGCATTAAACCAAATACAAAAGTCTGAAGGTAACTAGCATTATTAACTAATGACAGTATAAAAAAATTGCAAACCATGTACCTCCAAGGTAAATATCATTTCGAACTCGGGGGGACCTTAAAAATTTCTATCCAAATCTTGATAATCGATCAAACATAAAAACTCGGGGGGACCTTTCCTCTTGTCTTCATAATTTTTTGTGCAGTTTAACCAAAATAAAATGACATCAGCGCCTTGGCATTTTGGTGACACTGTACAAAAATATTAACTTATCTCATGAAAGTGAGGTATGTAATCTATAAGCATTAACAGTGCAAAAATTTGAAGGTAGTAGCAAGTTTCATCGTTGGTATACTGGCTGTGCAACAGCATTAGAATGCCTTAGCTGAAAAATCTTTAATATATCCACAATCAACAACTAACCCTGAAATAATCTAGTGACATTAAATGGCATTGCTTAAATTTATTGGTGGCATTAGACTGAGTGCGACATTAGTTAAATGTGGCATCACTTTAGCAGTAGCATTGCTTGACTTGACTGCTGGTGTTATACTAACAGCAAAAAAGTGACAATAAGAGCATGGGAGGCCCATTCGGGCAGTGGGCGCACCAGTACGATGTACCTCCACGGACGCATAGAGTGGTGAGGGAGGTATGGTTGCCTAGAGCAACAAATATCCAGGCAGCATATGTGGATTACGTATCATTTTTGTTCTCTTTAACCACCTTTTTCCTATGTGAGGACAACAAGCCGATCGACCTGGTCTTTCTCTGTTGTGTTGTCATGCCTTTCTATTCTTCTTCAACCAAGAGACACGAGACTCGTTCCTTAGCTACTGATTTTCCCCTTTTCAACCTAGATGCGAATTTGATGCCTACTCTGTTGGACAGTACAGTCTCCCTTCCTTTCCTTATTCAACCCAGACATGGATTAGTCTGCATGAAGTAGGGTTTCCTTTAATAGTGCAAATTAAGGTTTTCGTCTGCGTGACCAGCAGAGCAGAGGATAGGAAATTGGGAAGATGGTGGAGTGGAAAAAGATCTACATGCAGCGACGTGGCAGATGGGGCAATAGAACAAGGGTATGGTTCGAAAAGAGGTAGCATACCTGAGGGTCTGCGGGAAGTGGATTCGCTCATGGTCGTCGTCCTCCGCACGCACAAACGGTGGCGAGCTTGGGGATGGAGGCCATCCCGCGCGGGTGCTAGGTCTGAGAGGACGGCCTTTTCGTCAGTGCGTGACCTCGCTCGCCGACGACGAGTGCGTCAATGCTGGACGTCCTTTTCTTCCCCGGCGGATCTGTGACCACCGGTGAGGAGGGAGAGAGAGGCCGTCTTTTTTAGATCTGGAGAGAGGGTGATAGTGTGAGAAGCAAGTGGGCAGCCCTTAGCAAGAAAGCTCTGAAGCTCCATCCTATATATCTTTTTTATACTACTAGTACTAGAGGTGGAGTAGTGGTAGAGTAGTTTATATTTTCTCTGCAAACAGTAACAGTTAGTCGTGCTTCAAAACTGAACAGCACGCCAATAAAAAAATAAAGTCGATAACTAATGCGGCACCTCGGGCCAATGTGGCCAGATCGCATTTTCCACGAGAAATTACACACCATGTTTTTTTGACATGTGGTCCCGTTCCAACATGTGTCGGAGTAAATGGCCACGGGTAGCCTAATCGACTACCCCTGGCTCTTCGAAAATTATCAGGCCATTTGAGCCTTCAAGCATTCAAGGCATTGGGCCGCCTTCCCCCGGCCGGCTACCCCCGGAGCCGACTCTCAGAAGGCGACCCAGTCTCAGAAACCTCCCCCAAGATAACTACGAGATGGCCGACTCCAGGAGGCCGGCCACGGAGAATGCCGACTCCCAAGAGCCGGCCATGAAGAACGCCGACTCCAAGAAGCCGGCCAAGACCGCACCCACCAAAACTACGCCCCCATAACGGTGACAAGATGGGGAGTGGCTACAGTGCGGCCCACTACCCCCGAATCCCGAGGCAGGCATGGCCGCAGGACGCCGTACGGGTCAGCCATCTCCCATCCGGCTCGGCACTGTAGCCATGCTGGCCTCGACGTCATCCACGACAGACGCAGGTAAGGTCCGCGGGCGGTGGGCCCCTTTAGCCAGAGAGAGGCACGAAGGCGGCCCGGCCTCCCCCAGTCGGCCAGGGGTGTAGCCGGCCCCCAGAAGCCGGCTACTCCCTTCCCCGGAAACATGTGCCACATTAAGGAGACAAGACGAGGTAAGGCTACAGTGAGAGCCCTCGAGGCGGCACACTGTAGCCATGCTTACCTCGACGAAGCCCTCATCATCAGAGGCGAGGCTACAGTAAACAGCCGCCGACAAGACCCCCAGGCGGTGGGGCCGGCCTGTTGACCAAGAGGCCGGCAGCCGGCGGGACCCACCAGTCGGCGGGCCCCAACGGCCGGCGGAGAAGCCGGCGAGCGCAGACACTGACGACTGGGACCCGCGCCCAGCCGGATTACAATTGTAGCCCCGGGGGGTAGGCCTATATAAACCCCCCGGGGCACCCATGCAAAGGGTTGGCTGCTTAGAGTTACACACACACCATATAGAGAGGGAAGCAAGAGCTAGACTTGCTCTTCTTCTCCCTTGAACCAGACAGCTCAAGGAGCACTTGTAGCTACTCGTTCTGATCTAGTGATCATGAGGAGACCCCGCAGAGCAGGACTAGGGGTGTTATCTCCACGGAGAGCCCCGAACCTGGGTAAGATCCGCCGGCGAGCATGTCTACGCCTCATCCCGTTTCTAGGCACCGGCGACGTCTTACTGGCTCCCACAATGATAAGCCACCCGTTGGCATATGTCGCACCTACCACCCGACATTTGGCGCCCACCATGGGGCCAGGTGCACCGTCGTCCGGAGACCTGTTCTGGACAGGAACCCTTTTTCTCCCTCGCGAGCGCAGCCAGCCTGCTGTGCCCGATGGCGTTTGCCCCGACGCGCTGCAAGACGTCGACGACGCCTGCGCGGCGAGCTGTCTCGCCGATCTGCTCGGCGAGGCTCGCATCTCCGACGAGCCCGCGTCCGACGCAGGCACGGACTACCCCGAGAGCCGCCTCGTCAGCCTCCTCGACCAACTTCACGTCTCCAGCGAGCCTGCTGCAGAGTTGGAGTCGGTCGGCTCCACCGACCCGATGCTTGTCGATTCCGACACGGCATCGCTCGACGCCTACCCCTCCGACGTGGTGGTCTTCGACGACCCTCTCCCTCGAGCTGACAGCGGCAGCAGCGCTGTCACCGAAGTGTTGGTCATCAGCCACGTCGCCAACTCGGGCGAGAACGCCCACGACGCCCTGCAAGCGGCGATGCACGACTTATCCGTCCCCATCCCGGCCAACGCCGACGCCGAGACTTTGGAGGCACGCCGCCTCGCCCTCATCGCGGAAGGCCAGAAGATAGCCTCCATGAGACGCCTCACCGAGGCTCACCAGCGCGAAGTCGACCGCGCCGCCTTTGGCGCGCCGCCCCATGGCGGGCCGAGCCGAGCCGGCTTCGTCCAGAAGCGCGGCGCGGCTATCGCCAGCATGCTGGGGGCAGCCGCCCCGTCTACGCCACCCCGCTCGAGAATCTGCGAGCCGCCCAGGCGGCCGCTGAAGAGCTAAATGGGCTGGGAGCCGATGAGCTCCCCTACATGACAAGGCGGATCCAGCAGCTGATCGACGCAGCCGCAGAACGGCACGAAGCCGGCGCCCACGCTGAGAGTCCTCCCCCGCACCGGGAGCACGCCGCAACATCCCGGTCGCCGACTGCGAGCGGGGCCCGCGTGAGGAAAGACAAGGAGTCGGCTGCTAGCCGCAGCCGGACTCGTATCACCATCGAGCGCGACGCGGAAGGCCGCCCTCAAGCGGTGGAGCGCCAAGGAAATCCGCCTCCTCCCCCGCCTCGAGGGGAGAGATACCCCACCCCGCCGCCTGTCACGCATCCGACTCTTGGTGGCCGACTAGGCCACCGCGAAGGAGTCGGCGAGAACGACGCCCGCCATCGGATCGACCGCCTAGCTCGGTCCCTGGTGCTAGAAGAAGAAGATGATGTTGGTCCGCCATGCTTTGGCCCCCGCATCCGCGGCGAACCCTTCCCCAAAGGGTTCTCGCTCCCCAGAGACACGCCCAAGTACAACGGCTCTATGAAGCCGGAAGATTGGCTCATCGACTACTCCACTGCTGTCAGCATAGCCAACGGCAATCGGCGCGTGGCCGTGAAGTACGTCCCCCTCATGCTACAGGGCACGACGCGCACCTGGCTCAACAGCCTGAAGCCCTACAGCATCAACAGCTGGCTAGACTTCACGGAAGTCTTTGTCCGTAACTTCACCAGCACGTACAAGCGGCCTCCCAAGCCTCGCCAGCTCTCCCTGTGCGTCCAAGGGCCCAGCGAGTCGACCCGCGACTACCTCACGCGGTGGGCCGAGCTCCGCAACTCCTGCGAGGGGGTGCACGAGGTTCAGGACATCGAGTACTTCACCGCCGGGTGCCAAGAGGGCACCCTCCTCAAACACCGACTCCTCTGCGATGAGCCGGCTACCCTCGACGAACTGCTGATCATCGCAGACAAGTACGCCACGGCCGACTCCTCGATGAAGACCAAGCTCCGAGTAGACGCCTCTGGGAAGGTGCTTGCTCCGGCTCCCAAGACGCCGGCTGGCGAGTCCAATCGGCGCCCCTACTAGAACGACCACAAGCGCAAGGCCCCTATGCCGCGCTCCACCAGTCGGCAGGTGGCCACAGTTGAAGATGAGCAACCCGAAGAACGGCCCGCTCCCAAGAAGAAGGGTGGCAGGCCGGCTTGGCAGCCGGCTTTCTCCTACGAGCAGACTCTCGACGCCCCCTGCAAGTTCCACAGCGGCGCGAAGCCGTCCAACCACATGACCCGAAAGTGCCACTGGCTCACGCGAATCTCCAAGGGCGAGGGGCTGGTGCCGCCTCCGCCTCCCGGCCCGCCGCCTCCAGCCCCCCAGCAGCCGGCGGCTCGGCCAGCAGTCGGAGCCATTCAAGATGAGTTCCCTGAAGAGCACGCCGCCTACGTCGTCTTCACAAGCCAAGTCGAAGACAAGCATAGTTGGCGCCGTCAGCATCAAGAGGTCAACGCAGTCGCCTCTAGCACTCCCCAGTTCATGCACTGGTCCGAGAAACCCATCAACTGGAGCCAGGCCGACCACCCAGAGGTCTTGGATGTCACCCTCGCGACGGAGAGGTGAGCTGCCTGATTCTCCCGCGTCCTGATTGATGGCGGAAGCAGTATCAATATACTGTACCGCGATACCATGGAGAAGCTCAACATCAAGGCGAAGCAGCTCATGCCGAGCCGGACCGTGTTCCATGGCATCGTGCCCGGTTTGTCTTGTTCCCCGATCGGCAAGATCAAGATGGATGTTCTCTTCGGAGACAAGGATCATTTTCGCCGAGAAGCGATCTGGTTTGAGGTAGTGGATCTGGAGAGCCCCTACCATGCTTTGCTTGGCCGACCTGCTCTGGCCAAGTTCATGGCTGTGCCCCACTACGCCTACTTAAAAATGAAGATGCCAAGCTCGAAGAGGATCATCACCGTAGCCGGCGACTACAAGAAGTCCATTGAGTGCGCCATGGCCAGCAGTCGGCTGGCCGAGTCCCTCGTGGTGGCAGAAGAGAAGAAGATGCTGGAACGGGTTGTGGCCATGGCCGGCAAGTAGCCGGCTTTGTCCCCCAACCCCAAAGATTATCATGCGCAGGGCTCCTTCCAGCCGGCCAAGGAGACGAAGAAGATACCTCTCGACCCGGAGAATCCGGAAAGGTTTGCTGTCATTGGGGCAAACCTGGACAGTAAATAGGAAGGCGAGCTCGTCGACTTCCTCTGAGAGAATCGAGACATCTTCGCATGGTCCCCAAAGGACATGCCGATGTCCCGAAGGATTTCGCCGAGCACAAATTGCATGTCCGAGCCGACGCGAAGCCGGTCAAGCAGCCCCTCCACCGACTGTCAGAAGAGAAGCGAAGAATCGTAGGAGAAGAGATAGCCAGGCTCCTCGCCGCTGGCTATATTATGGAAGTATTTTTTCCAGAGTGGCCTGCCAACCCAGTCTTGGTTTTGAAAAAGAATAACAAGTGGCGTATGTGTATAGACTACACCAGCCTCAACAAGGCCTGCCCCAAGGATCCGTTTGCTTTGCCACGGATTGACCAAGTGATAGACTCCATAGCCGGATGCGAGCTGTTGAGTTTTTTGATGCCTACTCAGGGTACCATCAAATCAAGTTGGACCCAACAGACCGACTGAAGACTGCCTTCGGCCTAAGGAATGCGGGTGCCACTTTTCAGCGTTGCATGCAGAAATGCCTCCTCAAGCAACTCGGCAGAAATGCCCACGTCTACGTAGACGACATTGTGGTGAAGACAGAGAAGCGCGGCACCCTGCTGGAGGACCTCAAAGAAACATTCGCCAACTTGCGCCGATTCCACATCAAGCTCAACCCCGAGAAATGCGTGTTCGGAGTACCCGCCGGCCAGCTGTTAGGCTTTCTGGTCTCCGAACGCGGCATCGAGTGCAACCCTGTGAAGATCAAGGCCATCGAGAGGATGGAGATTCCCACCAAATTGCGAGATGTGCAGAAGTTCACCGGGTGCTTGGCCTCCCTAAACCGCTTTATCAGCCGGCTAGGAGAGTAGGCTCTCCCCCTGTACCGACTCATGAAGAAGTCCACTCACTTCGAGTGGAATGACCAAGCAGACCAAGCCTTCCATGAGCTGAAGAAGATGCTGACCGCTCCACCTGTCCTGGCGGCACCGACTGAGAAGGAGCCCATGCTCCTGTACTTTGCCGCGACTAGCCGAGTGGTCAGTACAGTTGTCGTGGTCCAGCGCCCGGAAGAAGGCCGAGCCCAGCTAGTTCAAAGGCCGGTGTATTATCTAAGCGAAGTACTATCCAGCTCAAAGCAAAACTACCCACACTACCAGAAGATGTGCTATGGGGTGTACTTTGCCGCTAAGAAGCTGAAGCCCTACTTCCAAGAGCATCCCATCACGGTCGTGTGCACCGCCCCGCTGGCCGAGATCATAGGCAGCCGGGATGCATCCGGCCGGCTGGCCAAGTGGGCCATTGCATTGGCACCATACACAATCTTCTACCAACCCCGCACCGCCATCAAGTCCCAAGCATTGGCCGACTTCCTCGTCGACTGGGCCGAGACCCAGTACCTACCGCCGGCTCCCGACTCTACCCAGTGGCGGATGCAATTCGACGGGTCCAAGATGCGCACCGGCTTGGGAGCCGGCGTCGTCCTCACCTCTCCCAAAGGTGACAAACTCAGATACACGCTGCAAATCCACTTCGCCGCCTCCAACAACGTGGCCGAGTACGAGGCGCTCATACATGGCCTCCGGCTAGCCAAAGAGCTCGGCATACGCCGGATCCTGTGTTATGGCGACTCAGACTTGGTGGTCCAGCAGTCGTCTGGCGACTGGGACGCCAAGCATGCAAACATGGCGAGCTATCGATTCCTCGTCCAGCAGATCAGTGGGTACTTCGAAGGGTGCGAATTCCTTCACGTACCAAGGGCCGACAACGACCAAGCAGATGCCCTGGCACGGATCGGCTCCACCCGACAAGCTATACCGACCGGCGTCTCCCTCCAGCGCCTCCTCAAGCCATCCATCAAGCCGTCTCCAGAGTCGGACTCTATCTTCGTACCGCCTGTCCCCGATACAGCCAGATCCGACTGGAGGAACCCCGCAGGCGGCACGGGGACTTCGACAACTGGCCCGCCGACTGCCGTAGTCGCACCCGGCCCGGGGACTTCATAACCTGGCCCGGGGATTGCAGCAGTCGGCCCGGGGACTGCAGCAACACAAGAAGCGGTGGCCGACTCCAATTCCATGCCACCCGACCCACCCACCCGAGTCATGGTGGCCGTACTAACAGAAGAAGAAGTCACAGCTCCATCATGGGCCCAGCCCATCCTCAAATTCCTAGTCAGCAGAGAGCTACCGGCTGATGAGATCTCAGCAAGGCTAGTGCAATGACGAGCCAGAGCATATGCAATAATCAACAGAGAGCTTATCAAGCGCAGCGTCACTGGAGTCTTCTAGCGTTGTGTCGAGCCAGAAAAAGGAGTGGCAATCCTCAAGGATATCCATCAAGGCGAATGCGGCCACCACGCAGCCGTAAGATCACTTGTGGCCAAAGCTTTCCGCCACGGTTTCTTTTGGCCGACTACTTTGGAAGATGCCAAAGAGATAGTCAAGAGCTGCAGAGGATGCCAAGTCTTCAGTTCCAAGCAACACCTGCCGGCTTCTGCACTCAAGACCATTCCCCTCACCTGGCCCTTTGCCGTCTGGGGACTGGACATGGTGGGCCCTTTCAGGACAGCCCGCGGCGGCTTGACACATCCGCTTGTCGCCGTGGACAAGTTCACAAAGTGGATCGAAGCGAAGCCAATCAAGAAGCTGAATGGGCCGACTGCCGTGACGTTCATCACCGACATCACTACTCGGTACGATGTACCGCACAGCATCATCACCGACAACGGCACAAACTTTGCCAAAGGAGCACTGGCATGTTTCTGCGCGATGCAGGGTATCCGACTGGACTTAGCGTCCGTTGCCCACCCGCAGTCAAACGGCCAGGTCGAGCGAGCAAATGGACTCATCCTCTCCGGCATCAAGCCCCGACTGGTTGTACCACAGGAGCGATCGGCCGGCTGCTGGCTCGATGAGCTGCCGGCTGTCCTCTGGAGTCTGCGTACTACCCCCAACAAGTCAACCGGCTTCACTCCATTCTTCCTTGTATATGGTGCCGAGGCTGTCATCCCAACCGACATCGAGTTCGACTCGCCTCGGATCACCATGTACACGGAGGCGGAGGCCAAGGAAGCAAGAGAAGACGGTGTCGACCTACTGGAAGAAGGCCGGCTGTTAGCACTCAGCCGGTCCACCATCTACCAGCAGGGGTTGCGCCGTTACCACAACCGCAAGGTCAAGCCAAGATCTTTCCAAGAGGGCGACCTTGTGCTTCGGCTGATCCAGCGAACAGCCGGCCAGCACAAGCTCTCGCCCCCCTGGGAAGGCCCTTTCGTCATCAGCAAGGCACTAGGCAACGACTCCTACTACTTGATCGACGTGCAAAAACCAAGAGCACGCAAGAGGGATGACTCTGGCAAGGAGTCGGAGCGACCATGGAACGCGAACCTCCTGAGAAGATTTTACAGTTGAAAGCAGTATGTATCATGCTACCCTTTTGTATTAAGTACGAAACAACAGGCCCCCCGACGAGCACTCGGGGACTGCCTTCATTTATCTATGAGTGACGAGTGTCATATCCATGAATGTATTATTACATTTGGTTTCCCGTCTGGCACCGGGTTCGACTAGTCAGCCCGGGGACTGGCCGCCTTAAGCTATATTAAAGTTCTACCTGAAGTCAGACAAGTAGTGTGCCGGCTCCCGAGTCCTCTCTTGTTGAAAGTCGCAGCTCGAAGAACCGACTGTACGACTAGCAAGAGCCAAGGCAGAAAGGATGCCCACACGAAAAACGGCTAAGGACTAATGAACTTGTATAACGAAAAGACGGTCTCCGACCACGCTTGCCGGCTGTCAGAACAGTCGGCTGGCCGGCTTCCCAAACACTTCGCTATAATCCAACAAAGCTAGAGTACTTGCCCTCCCAATTGGCCAAGCACTTCTCCAGCCACAGATTGCAGAGCAACTGCCTGACTGGGGAGGCGGCAACCAAGGGAGGGCGGCAAAGGAAACAGCAGAAGGATGAAAAGCAAAGAACAAGGAAAAGCCAAACACTTGCATAGTCATATATACATATAAAGCCCCCAACAGGCCGGCAATCGACATAGTTCGAATACACCCCCAGTGGGTGGAATTGTGTAAACTTAACAGAATATTGTTCCAAAAGTGACAAGACAGGAGAATAAAAGATAGCAGACTAGAATAAAGGTGCGATGTGGGAGCCGGGTTGGTCGGTGGAGACGGCGTCGCCGGCTGAAGGAGTGGCCGGCTGGCGGGTCTCGGCTTGATCACCGCCAGTGGCAGGCGACGCATCCGCGCGTGACGTATTGCTGGAGGCACGGTCAAGCTGAGGCTGGCCAGCCTACCTACCATCCGGCCCGGCGTCTTCACCCTCCTCCTCTTCTTCGCCCTTGTCGCTGGAGTCGATATCCTCTGCCGAGTCTTCGCCGTCTGCTGGGTTCAGCCCGAACCATTCCTCCGGCTGGGCAACACCGTTGTCACCTACCTCAGGGGCGAAGGCGCTGGTGTCGGTGTAGTCAGCGATCGCCGAAGCCCGCCGGATGATAGCCGGCCGCGCCGACTCCAGCTCCGTGTCGGCCTGCTGCCGCCAGGTAGCCAGCTGGTCCAGACTCAGGCCGGGATACCAGGCCTTGACGAACTCTAGTGCCCGCCTGGCGCCGGACCGAGCCGCCAAAGCCTTCCAGGCTTCGAAGCGGCCGACCGCCACCTCCAGCCAGTCGGCAGTCCAACTAGGGGTGCGGGGAACCACTTCGCCGGGCCAGAGGGCGGCCAACACCTGCGCCCCAGCACGTTGAAGCTGGCGGAGCAGTCGGTGAGCCGGCTGGAGGCGGGCCTGGATCGCCAAGAGCTGCTCCTCCAGCGACCGACTAGCGTTTGGTGCAATCTCGGCGCCAGCCTGCCTCCGTGCCTCGCGGCGGGCCTCGATGATTTGGTTGGCGGCGGTAGAGTAGCTAGGGAAGTACTCTGCGCAAGAAAGAAAGAGAAAGAAGAGAAAACACCAAGTTAGAAAACGAGCCAAAAGCGGCAGGCGGCAAGAAAGGACGAAGAAGAAGGCGGCTTACCGTCAACCAAATCTTCGATCTGGCCATAGCCATTGATCAGCGACTGCCTTGCTTCGGCCCAGCCAGCCGCCTCTGTCTCATACTCGGCCTGGAGGGCGGCTTCGCTGTCCTGCACCGCCTTCAGAGCCGCCTTGTGGCTCTCCTCCTGGTCGGCCAACCTCTTGGCCAGGCGGTCACGTTCCTGCACCAAGGCGGCAAACTCGGCCTCCTTGGCACGAAGGGCAGCCTGAGACCCTCCCAGCTGCGCCCTTAGACTGGCGTTGGCCGCTGCAAGGATGGCAGAGAAAGAAGAAGCAATAAGAAGAAGTCGTCAAGGAAGATCCGACCCGACTGCTCAGCAGTCGGCCCGAATCTCGGGGACTACACCCAGTGGGTGCGCTGACGCGCCCCCACGTGAGATAAAGGACGAAGCACTTACCCCGGCTCTCAGATAGGTCGGCGGTCTTCTGGGTCAGCTCCCGAGCCTGGGAGTTGAAGGCAGCCGCGCGAAGATTGTGGTAGTCCTGCAAGACAGGCAGAAGAGCGAAGTAAGAGCAAGAATAGCAAAACTAGATCCACCAAGAAGTTCCAAGCCGCCTGCTCAGCAGCCGACTCGGAACTCGGGGACTACACCCAGTGGGTGCGCTGACGCGCCCCCACGGAAGAAACCAAGATCAAAAAGAGGCAAGATAAGAAGACTAGCCCGGATGGCCGCCCGCGTCGCAAGGAACTCGTCGTTGTATTTCCTCAGCGCCGTAGCCTGGGCTTAGAGCCGGGTCCGGACGTCCTGCGCGGCCACATTCATCACGGCCGTCCCTCCGCCCGGCGTCCACCCCGAGCTGGCGCTGGCCGCCTCCATATCCTAGGCCGACGAGCTGGAGCCCGCGGCCGGTTGCGGCACCGATGCAGCCTTCTGCGGCTCTGAGGCGGCCTTCCCCGTGCGCTGGCGCGACGACGACCGGACCGCCAGATCAGTCCTCGCGGCCGGCTCGCCCACGGCCGACTGCGCGGGCGGCAGATCGGGCCGACCGCCTTGAGCCGCCCCAGTCAACGGGGCCGGTGCCGCCACCCTCTCCAGGATGACGATGTCGTCTTCCCTCTCCAGCCCCGGCTGGTCACTGCCGGCTTGTGACACCCAAAATTTTATTTGGCCTTTTCAAAAAATTTATTTGACTTGAGGGAGGTGTTTTAAATTTTTCTTCAAAAGAACCCTCCCTTTCAAAATATATTTTATGGCAAGGGTTTTATTTGGATTCACCCAAGACTTGATGTTGGTCTTGGAGGTTCTTTCTTTTATTTTGACTCAAACCAAAATGCTTGTCGGGTGGTTGGTGCGACATATGCCAACGGGTGGCTTATCATTGTGGGAGCCAGTAAGACGTCGCCGGTGCCTAGAAACGGGATGAGGCGTAGACATGCTCGCCGGCGGATCTTACCCAGGTTCGGGGCTCTCCGTGGAGATAACACCCCTAGTCCTGCTCTGCGGGGTCTCCTCATGATCACTAGATCAGAACGAGTAGCTACAAGTGCTCCTTGAGCTGTCTGGTTCAAGGGAGAAGAAGAGCAAGTCTAGCTCTTGCTTCCCTCTCTATATGGTGTGTGTGTGCTATGCTTAGAAGCCAACCCTTTGCATGGGTGCTCCGGGGGGTTTATATAGGCCTACCCCCCGGGGGTACAATTGTAATCCGGCTGGGCTCTGGTCCCAGCCGTCAGTGTCTAGACTCGCCGGCTTCTCCGCCGGCTGGTGGGTCCCGTCGGCTGCCGGCTTCTCGGTCGACAGGCCGGCCCCACCGCCCAGGGTCTTGTCGGCGGCTGCTTACTGTAGCCTCGCCTCTGATGACGAGGGCTTCGTCGAGGTAGGCGTGGCTACAGTGGGCCACCTCGGGGGCTCTCACTGTAGCCTTACCTCGTCTTGTCTCCTTAATGGGGCTCCTGCTTCGAGGAAGGGGGTAGCCGGCTTCTGGGGGCCAGCTACGCCCTTGGCCGACTGGGGGAGGCCGGGCCGCCTCCGCGCCTCTCTCTGGCGGAAGGGGCCTGCCGCCCGCGGGCCGTACATGAGTCGGTCGTGGATGACGTCGAGGCTGGCATGGCTACAGTGCCGAGCCAAACAGGAGACGGTCGGTCATCCCGTACGGCCTCCTGTGGCCATGCCTGCCTCGGGCCTCGGGGGTAGTGGGCCGCACTGTAGCCACACCCCGTCTTGTCACCGTTATGTGGGTGTAGCTTTGGTGGTTGTGGTCTCGGCCGGCTTCTTGGAGTCGGCGTCCTTCTTTGCCGGCTTCTTGGAGTCGGCCACCCCGCAGTCGTCCTGGGGAGGGGTTGTTGAGGCTGGGTCGCCTTCCGGGAGTCAGCTTCAGAGGTAGTCGGCCAGGGAAGGCGGCCCAATGCTTGGAGTGCTTGGAGGCCCGAAGGCCTGATAATTTTTCTGAAGAACCAGGGGTAGTCGGTTAGGCTACCCATGGCCATTTACTCCGACAGTAGTCCCTGAAGCTGATTGGGCTTTGAGGTTGAGTAGGAGTTGAGAAGCTCGATCAGCTTCCCGTCTTAGCAGGCCGGCAGCTGGGAGCCGGCTTCAGTTAGGCGTGCCGCCTTGGTCGAAAACTCCGGAGTCGGAGGGCGGGAGCTCGCTAGCGTGTGCTCCGGGCCGCGGGCCGGCCACTTGCCGCCCGCGAACCACGTGGTCTCCCTCGGCCAAAAAGCCTGCCAGCCCACGCGCGTGACGGGACGTCGCCGCAGGGAGGGGGCCCGCCACGTCCGCGCCCCGGCCCAGGCGCGGATCGTCTACATCCTGAAACCGCCCGCACGTCCCGTGCGGCAGTTTCGGCTCGCATTTATGCGCAATAATCGCGAGGCGTGGGGGGAATGGGTGCAGTTAATCCCACGTCTCCCCCCACGTCCGGCCTCTTTGGCCTCGCCTCGCGAGGCTATAAGTAGTGGGAGGTGGAGGGCGGCAGGCCCTCGCACGCTCCTCCTACTTCCACCATCTTCTTCGCTCGCCCATTCTTGCGACAGCGCCTCGCCGCCGCGCACTTCCTCTACGCATTCTTCCGCCGCCGCGCTTGTTTTTGCCATGCCTCCCGCCACGGAGCAGCATGGCGGGGATTGGGACGACTCCAACGTCCACGACGACCACGTCGAGTTTCTCCGCAACACGCGGCGGCTGCCCGGCGCGGACAAGGTGGAGGTCCGCCTCGCGCCGGCGAAGGAAATCACGCCGCAGCCGCAGGAGGGCGAGCGGGTGGTCTTCCGCTCGCACTTCTTGCGCGGCATCGGCCTTCCAGTGAGCGCCTTCTTCCGCTCCTGGCTTGAATTCTATCAGCTCCAGCCGCACCACCTCACCCCGAATGCGGTGGTGCTGCTGTCGGCCTTCGTCACCCTGTGCGAGGGCTACCTTGGCGTCCTCCCCACCCTCGAGCTCTGGGGGGAGTTCTTCCAGACCAAGCTGGGCACGCGCAGGCAGGGCGTGCCGGCTCAGACTGGCGCCTTCATCACGTCGCGGAGGTCGGTCGCCGACAACCCCTTCCCCGTCATCCCGCTAATCCAATCGGTGAAGAAGTGGCAGAAGTCATACTTCTACGTGCGGAACATCGCCCCACGGGGCGACTACATCAACCTGCCGGCTTACGTAGCCGGCCCACCGGCGGGCAGGCTGCCCCAGTGGTCCTTCGGGGCTATGACTCTGACGCCAGCCGGGTCCGCAGCAGTCGCCCGAGTGCGAGTGATGACCCAGTCGGAGGGCTTCACGGGGGCTGACCTTCTGGCCGCCTTCGTCACACGCCGGGTTCTTCCGCTCCAGAGCCGTCCTCATCTGATCTGTCAGATGAGCGGCCAGCTCGATCCGAGCCGGATGTGCACCAAGGACATGTCGCACGAGGAGGTCGCCTATATGGTGAACTACCTTGCGAATTGCAAGCTCTCCGAAGAGTGGCAATTCGGCAAGGAGCCATACAGCCGAGCCAATCCACCGCCCACGGTATGCTCTCCCTGTGTCTTCTTTTTCTCTCAACTTCGTTGCCGAGTTCCTCTTGGCCGACTCCAACTTAGTCGGCTTGTTCTTTGATAGAGTCCTCTTCTTCGGCCGGCCGGCGGGTCAGACACGGAGCGTCGATTCGTCCCCGACCGGACGGAACACGATCTGGAGGACCCCGACCTGGGGGCGGCCGGCATGGACGACAACATCGAGCCGGGTGGCGGCCAAGCCGGCGGCGAAGCAGGCGGCTCCGGGCTCGGAGTCACCTTCGACGACTGGCCGGACGACGATGAAGCCGAGGTCGTCCCGCGCCGCCAGCCGGTTTCTGGGCGCGGCGCGGGCTCCTCCGCTGCACCGCCTGCTCGGGGCGGAGGGCAGAAGCGTCGCGCCGCCCAGGGTTTGTTCGGTAGCCGAATGAAGAAGCCCAGAGGCGGGGCGGCAGCCACCAGGCGGGAGGAGGCGGCCACGAAGGCGGCTCGCTTTCGCAAGGCGGTGAAGCAACCGCAGACCGTGTCGGCGTAAGTTCACATTCTTTCGTATACTCTTTTTCTTTCTTTTCTTTGGTGGTTCTTGAGCTCTTGTCTTCTTCTCCAATGATCAGGGCTCCGCTGTCGCTTGAGCGGGCAGCTGCTGCCTCCGTCGTCGAGTCTCCAAGGGGGTCTGGGAGCACCACCCGCCGTGTGGACCCTCGCGCCGAGTTTCAGGCGGCGACGGAATGGAACGCGCGGGAGGCGCGGGAGGAGCAGGAGGCACGGGAGGCGGAGGCACGGAAGGCGGCCGCCGCCCAGGCGGCACGGGAGGAGGAGGCGGCGAAGGCGCTCGCCGATGCTGTAGCCAGGGCCCAAGCAGAGGCTGCAGCAGCAGAAGCAGCGGGGGAGGTCTTGATGGTCACCCCTCTGCGTGTTGCGGCGCTGGGGCCCATGGAGCCCTCGCCAGAGGGAGCCAGCAGCGACCAGCCAGGGCTGGGGGGAAGCGGCGACGACGTCATCATCTTGGAGAGGGCGCCGGTGCCGACCCCGCCAACTGGGGCGGCCCAAGGCGGCCGGCCTGATCCGCCGCCTGCACAGTCGGCGGGGGGCGAGCCGGCCGTGAGGGCTGAGATGTCAGTCCGGATTCCGTCGAGCCGGCGTGCGGGGAAGGCCGCGTCGGAGCCGCAGAAGGCCGCGTCGGAGCCGCAGCCGGCCGTGGGCTCTAGCTCGTTGGCTTGGGATGCGGAGGCGGCCAGTGCTACCTCGGGGTGGACGCCAGGCGGAGGGACGGCCGTGGTGAACGTGGCTGCACAAGACGTCCGGACCCGGCTCCAAGGCCAAGCTACGGCGCTGAGGCAGTTCACCAACGACTTCCTCGCGACGTGGGCGGCCATCCGGGGTAGGATTCCCATCTTGCTTCTTCTTGATCTTGACTTCTCTTTGATCTTGATTTCTCTTTGATCTTGATTTCTTCCGTGGGGGCGCGTCAGCGCACCCACTGGGTGTAGTCCCCGAGTTCCGAGTCGGCTGCTGAGCAGGCGGCTTGGAACTTCTTGGTGGATTTGTCTTTGCTATTCTTGTTCTTACTTCGATCTTCTGTCCATCTAGCAGGACTACCACAACCTTCGAGCGGCCGCCTTCAACTCCCAGGCTCGGGAGCTGACTCAGAAGACCGCCGACCTTACTGAGAGCCGAGGTACGTGTTTTGTTCTTTATCTCATGTGGGGGCGCATCAGCGCACCCACTGGGTGTAGTCCCCGAGATTCGGGCCGACTGCTGAGCAGTCGGATCGGATCTTCCTTGACGACTTCTTCTTACTGTTCTTCTTTTCCTGCCGTCTCTGCAGCGGCCAACGCCAGTCTGAGGGCACAACTGGGAGAGTCTCAGACTGCCCTTCGTGCCAAGGATGCCGAGCTCGCCGCCTTGGTGCAGGAGCGCGACCGTCTGGTCAAGAAGCTGGCCGACCAGGAGGAAGGCCACAAGGCGGCCCTGAAGGTGGTGCAGGACCGTGAAGCCGCCCTTCAGGCCGAGTACGAGACGGAGGCGGCTGGCTGGGCTGAGGCCAGGCAGACTCTGGTCTCTGGCTATGGCCAGATCGAAGATCTGGTTGACGGTAAGCCGCCTACCTCTTCGTCCTTTCTTGCCATCTGCCATTTTGGCTCTTTTCTGATTTTGGTGTTCTTTTCTTCCTTTCTTCTTCTTTCTTGCGCAAAGTATTTCCCTGGCTATTCTACTGCCGCCAACTAGACCATCGAGGCCCGTCGTCAAGCGCGGAGGCAGGCTGGCTTTGAAATCTCGCCAACCCCCAGCCGCTCGCTGGAGGAACAGCTTCTGGCGATCCAGGCCCGCATCGAGCCGGCTCACCGACTGCTCCGCCGGCTTCAGCGAGCCGGGGCGCAAGTCTTGGCCGCCCTCTGGCCCGGCCAAGTGGTTCCTCGCACTCCCAGTCGGACTGCCGACTGGCTGGAGGTGGCAGTCGGCCGCTTCGAAGCTTGGAAGGGCTCGGCGGCTCGCTCCGGTGCCAGGCGGGCGCTGGAGTTCGTCAAGGCCTGGTATCCTGGCTTGAGCCTGGACCAGCTGGCTACCTGGCGGCAGCAAGCTGACACGGAGCTGGAGCCGGCACGGCCGGCCATCATCCGGCGGGCTTCGGCAATCCCCAACTACACCGACACCAGCGTCTTCGCCCCCGAGGTGGACGACAACGGTGTCGCCCAGCCGGAGGAGTGGATCGGTCTGAACCCGGCGGACGGCGAAGACTCGGCGGAGGAGATCGACTCCAGCGACGAGGGTGAAGAAGAGGAGGAGGAGGGTGAAGAAGCCGAGCCGGCTGGTGGAGCAGCCGGCCAGCCTCAGCCCGACCGCACCTCCAGCACCACGTCGCGCGCGAGTGCGTCGCCTGCCGTAGGTGGTGATCAAGCCGAGAACCGCTAGGCGGCCGCTCCTTCAGCCGGCAAGGCCGCCTTCACCGACCAGCTCGGCCTCCATGTCGCGCCCTAGTCTGCCATCTTTTGCTTTTCCTGTCTTGTTACTCTAGGAACAATGTTTGGTTAAGTCTGCACAATTCCACCCACTGGGTGTATTCGAACTTATGTCTGTTGCCAGCCTGTTGGGGGCTTTATGTGTGTATATAACTTATGCATGTGGCCTTTCCTTGTACTTTGCCTTTTATCCTTCTGCTTTTTCCTTTGCCGCCCTTCCTTGGTTGCCGCCTCCCCAGTCCAACAGTTGCTCTGCAATCTGTAGCTGGAGGAGTGCTTGGCCAGTTGGGGGGGGGAGTACTCTAGCTTCACTGGACTAGAGCTAAGTATTTAGGAAGCCGGCCAGCCGGCTGTTTTGACAGCCAGCAGGCATGTTTGGAGGCCATCTTTTTGCTATATAGGTTCGTTGTTCCTTAGCCATTTTTCGTGCGGGCATCCTTTCTGTCTTCCCTCTTGCTAGTCGGACAATCAGTTCTTTGAGCTGCGACTTGCAACAAGAGGAGACTCGGGAGCCGGCACACTACTTTTCTGACTTCAGGTAGAACTTTCAATATAGCTCAAGGCGGCCAGTCTCCGGGCCGACTGGTCAGACCCGGTGCCAGACAAGAATTCAAATGTAATAATACATTCATGGATATGACACTTGTCATTCATAGATAATAAAAAGGCAGTCCCCGAGTACTGTTCGGGGGGCCTGTTGGTTCGTGCTTAATACAAAAGGGTAGCGTGATACATACTGCTTTCAACTGTAAAATCTTCTCAGGAGGTTTGCGTTCCATGGTCGCTCCGACTCCTTGTCGGAGTCGTCTCTCTTGCGTGCTCTTGGTTTTTGCGCGTCGATCAAGTAGTAGGAGTCGTTGCCGAGTGCCTTGCTGACAACGAAGGGGCCTTCCCAAGGGGCCGAGAGCTTGTGCTGGCCGGCTGTTCGCTGGATCAGCCGGAGCACAAGGTCGACCTCTTGGAAGGATCTTGGCTTGACCTTGCGGTTGTAGTAGCGGCGCAGCCCTTGCTGGTAGGTGGCGGACCGGCTGAGTGCTAGCAGCCGGCCTTCTTCCAGTAGGTCCACGCCGTCTTCTCTTGCTTCTTTGGCCTCCTCCTCCGTGTACATGGTGATCCGAGGCGAGTCGAACTCGATGTCTGTTGGGATGACAGCCTCAGCACCGTACACGAGGAAAAACGGAGTGAAGCCGGTTGACTTGTTGGGTGTAGTGCGCAGACTCCAGAGGACAGCCGGCAGCTCTTCGAGCCAGCAGCCGGCCGATTGCTCCAGTGGCACAACCAGTCAGGGTTTGATGCCGGAGAGGATGAGTCCATTTGCTCGCTCGACCTGGCCGTTTGACTGCGGGTGGGCAACGGACGCTAAGTCCAGTCGGATGCCCTGCGTCGCGCAGAAACGTGCCAGTGCTCCTTTGGCAAAGTTCGTGCCGTTGTCGGTGATGATGCTGTGCGGCACGCCGTACCAAGTAGTGATGTCGGTGATGAATGTTACGGCAGTCGGCCCATTGAGCTTCTTGATTGGCTTTGCTTCAATCCACTTTGTGAACTTGTCCACAGCAACAAGTAGATGTGTCAGGCCGCCGCGGGCTGTCTTGAAGGGGCCCAAAATGTCCAGTCCCCAGACGGCAAAAGGCCAGGTGAGGGGAATGGTCTTGAGTGCAGAAGCCGGCAGATGTTGCTTGGAACTAAAAACTTGGCATCCTCTGCAGCTCTTGACTATTTCTTTAGCATCCTCCAAGGCAGTCGGCCAGAAGAAACCATGGCGGAAAGCCTTGGCCACAAGGGATCTTGAGGTTGCGTGGTGGCCGCATTCGCCTTGGTGGATATCTTTGAGGATTGCCACTCCTTTTTCTGGCTCGACGCAACGCTGGAAGATTCCAGTGACGCTGCGCTGCACAAGCTCTCTGTTGATTATTGTATATGCTGCGGCTCGTCGTTGCACTAGTCTTGCTGAGATCTCATCAGCCGGCAGCTTTCTGCTGACTAGGAACTTGAGGATGGGCTGGGCCCATGAGGGAGCTGTGACTTCTTCTTCTGTTAATGTGGCCACCATGACTCGGGTGGGTGGGTTGGGTGAGTCGGCCACTGCTTCTTGTGTCGTTGCAGTCCTCGGGGCGACTGCTGCAGTCCACGAGCCGGGTTCTGAAGTCCCCGGGACGGGTGCGACTACGGCAGTCCCCGGGCCAGTTGTCGAAGTCCCCGTGCCGCCTGCGGGGTTTCTCCAGTCGGATCCGGCTGTATCTGGCGCAGGCGGTACGAAAATGGAATCCGACTCTGGAGACGGCTTGATGGACGGCTTGAGGAGGCGCTGGAGGCAGACGCCAGTCGGTATGGCCTGTCGGGTGGAGCCGATCCGTGCTAGGGCATCTGCTTGGTCATTGTCGGCCCTTGGCACGTGAAGGAACTCGCACCCTTCGAAGTATCCGCTGATCTGCTGGACAAGGAATCGATAGCTCGCCATGTTCACATCCTTGGCGTCCCAGTCGCCAGACGATTGCTGGACCACCAGGTCTGAGTCGCCGTAGCACAGGATCCGGCGTATGCCAAGCTCTTTGGCTAGCCGGAGCCCATGTACGAGCGCCTCGTACTCGGCCACGTTGTTGGAGGCGGCGAAGTGGATCTGCAGCGTGTACTTGAGCTTGTCGCCTTTGGGAGAGGTGAGGACGATGCCGGCTCCCAAGCCGGTGCGCATCTTGGACCCGTCAAAGTGCATCCGCCAATGGGTAGAGTCGGGAGCCGGCGGTAGGTACTGGGTCTCGGCCCAGTCGACGAGGAAGTCGGCCAATGCTTGCGACTTGATGGCGGTGCGGGGTTGATAGAAGATCGTGTAGGGCGCCAATGCAATGGCCCATTTGGCCACCCGGCCGGATGCATCCCGGTTGCCTATGATCTCGGCAAGCGGGGCGGTGCACACGACCGTGATGGGGTGCTCTTGGAAGTAGGGCTTCAGTTTCTTGGCAGCGAAATACACCCCATAGCACATCTTCTGGTAGTGCGGGTAGTTTTGCTTTGAGCCGGATAGCACTTCGCTGAGATAGTACACCGGCCTCTGGACTAGCTGGGCTCGGCCTTCCTCCGGGCGCTGGACCACAACAACAGTGCTGACGACTCGGCTAGTCGCGGCGATGTAGAGGAGCATGGGCTCCTTCTCAGTCGGCGTAGCCAGGACAGGCGGAGTGGTCAGCATTTTCTTCAACTCATGGAAGGCTTGGTCGGCTTGATCATTCCACTCGAAGTGAGTGGACTTCTTCATGAGTCGGTACAAGGGGAGAGCCTTTTCTCCTAGTCGGCTGATAAAATGATTCAGGGAGGCTAAGCAGCCAGTGAACTTCTGCACATCTCGCAGCTTGGTGGGAATCTCCATCCTCTCGATAGCCTTGATCTTGACGGGGTTGCACTCAATGCCGCGTTCGGAGACCAGGAAGCCTAGCAGCTGGCCGGCTGGCACTCCGAACACGCACTTCTCGGGGTTAAGCTTGATCTGGAATCGGCGCAAGTTGGCAAATGTTTCTTCCAGGTCTTCCAGCAAGGTACCGCGCTTCTCTGTCTTCACCACAATGTCGTCTACATAGACGTGGGCATTTCTGCCGAGTTGTGTCAAGAGGCATTTATGCATGCAACGCTGAAAAGTGGCACCGGCATTTCTCAAGCCGAATGTCATAGTCAGGTAGCAGAAAGCTCCAAAGGGTGTGATGAAGGCAGTCTTCAGGCGGTCAGCTGGGTCCAACTTGATCTGATGGTACCCTGAGTACGCATCCAAAAAACTTAACAGCTCGCATCCGGTTGTGGAGTCTATCACTTGGTCAATCCGTGGCAGAGCAAACGGATCCTTTGGGCAGGCCTTGTTCAGACTGGTGTAGTCTATACACATACGCCACTTGTTATTCTTCTTCAGAACCAAAACGGGGTTGGCAAGCCATTCTGGAAAGAACACTTCCATGATAAAGCCAGCGGCAAGGAGCTGGGCTATCTCTTCTCCCACAATTCTTCGCTTCTCTTCTGACAGTCGGCGGAGGGGCTGCTTGACCGGCTTCGCATCAGCTCGGACATGTAATTTGTGCTCGGCGAAATCCTTCGGGACGCCCAGCATGTCCTTTGGGGACCATGCAAAGATGTCTCGATTCTCACGGAGGAAGTCGACGATCTCGCCTTCCTATTTACTGTCCAATTTCGCCCCAATGACAGCGAACCTCTCCGGGTTCTCCGGGTCCAGAGGTATCTTCTTCGTCTCTTTGGCAGGCTGGAAGGAGCCCTGCGCATCACAATCCTTGGGGTTGGGGGACAAGGCCGGCTACTTGCCGGCCATGGCCACAACCCGTTCCAACATCTTCTTCTCTTCTGCCACCACGAGGGACTCGGCCAGGCGGCTACTGGCCATGGCGCACTCGATGGACTTCTTGTAGTCGCCGGCTACCGTGATGATCCCCTTCGAGCTCGGCATCTTCATCTTTAGGTAGGCGTAGTGGGGCACAGCCATGAACTTGGCCAGGGCAGGTCGGCCAAGTAGTGCATGATAGGGGCTCTCCAAATCCACTACCTTGAACCATATTGCTTCTCGGCGAAAATGATCTTTGTCTCCGAAGAGAACATCCATTTTGATCTTGCCGATTGGGGAGCAAGACAGGCCGGGGACGATACTATGGAAGACGGTGCGGCTCGGCATGAGCTGCTTCGCTTTGATGTTCAGCTTCTCCATGGTATCGCGGTATAGTATGTTGATACTGCTTCCGCCATCTATCAGGACGCGGGAAAATCTGGCAGCTCGCCTCTCCGTCGCGAGGGTGACGTCCAAGACCATTGCATAGGAGCCAGGCGAAGGCATCACCTCTGGGTGGTTGGCCTGGCTCCAACTGATTGGCTTTTCTGACCAGTGCATGAACTCGGGGGCACTGGTGGCGACTGCATTTACTTCTTGGTGCTGTCGGCGTCGGCTGCGCTTGTCGTCAGCTTGACTAGTGAAGACGATGTAGGCGGCGTGCTCTTCAGGGAATTCGTCTTGGATGGCGCCGACAGCCGGCCGAGCCGCCGGCTGCTGAGGGGCTGGAGGCGGCGGGCTGGGAGGCGGAGGCGGCAGCATTCCCTCACCCTTGGTGATGCGGGTGAGCCAGTGGCATTTCCGGGTTGTGTGGTTGGACGGCTTCGCGCCGCTGTGGAACTTGCAGGGGGCGTCGAGAGCTTGTTCATAGGAGAACGACGACTGCCAAGCCGGCCTTCCACCTTTCTTCTTGGGAGCGGGCCGTTCCTCGGGCGGCTCGTCTTCAACTGTGGCCACCTGCCGACTGGAGGAAGTCAGCATGGGGGCCTTGCGCTTGTGGTCGTTATGGTAGGGGCGCCAATTAGGGTCGCCAGCCGGCGTCTTAGGAGCCGGAGCAATCACTTTCCCCGAGGCGTCCACTCGGAGCTCCGTTTTCATTGAGGAGTCAGCTGTGGCGTACTTGTCCGCGATGACCAGCAACTCATCGAGGGTAGCTGGCTCGTCGCAGAGGAGTCGGTGCTTGAGGAGGGTGCCCTCTCGGCACCCGGCAGTGAAGTACTCGATGGCCTGGACCTCGTGCACCCCCTCGCAGGAGTTGCGGAGCTCGGCCCATCGCGTGAGGTAGTCGCGGGTCGACTCGTTGGTCCCTTGGACGCAGAGGGAGAGCTGGCGAGGCTTGGGAGGCCGCTTGTAGGTGCTGGTGAAGTTGCGGACGAAGACTTCGGTGAAGTCCAGCCAACTATTGATGCTGTAGGGCTTGAGGCTGTTGAGCCATGTGCGCGCCGTGCCTTGCAGCATGAGGGGGACGTATTTCACGGCGACGCGCCGATTGCCGTTGGCTATGCTGACGGCCGTGGAGTAGTCGATGAGCCAATCTTCCGGCTTCACCGAGCCGTTGTACTTGGGCGTGTCTCTGGGGAGCGAGAACCCTTTGGGGAAGGGCTCGTCGCGGATGCGGGGGCCAAAGCATGGCGGGCCAACATCGTCTTCTTCTTCTAACTCCAAGGATCGAGCAAGGCGGTCGATCCTGTGGCGGGCGTCGTTCTCGCCGACTCCTTCTCGGCGGCCGAGTTGGTCGCCAAGGGTCGGGTGTGTGATAGGCGGCGGAGTGAGGCGTCTTTCTCTTCGAGGCGGGGGAGGAGGCAAATTTCCTTGGTGTTCAACCGCTCGGGGGCGGCCTTCCGCGTCGCGCTCGATGGTAATGCGAGTCCGGCTGCGGCTGGCAGCCGGCTCCTTGTCTTTCTTCTGGCGCGCGCCGCTCGCAGTCGGCGAGCGGGACGTCGCGGCGTGCTCCCGGCGCGAGGGATGACTATCAGCACGGGCGCCGGCTTCGTGCCGTTCTGCAGCCGCGTCGATCAGCTGCTGGATCCGTCTCGTCATGTAGGGGAGCTCGTCGGCTCCCAGCCCATTGAGCTCTTTTGTGGCCGCCTGAGCGGCTCGCAGATTCTCGAGCGGGGTGGCGTAGACAGGGCGATCTGCCCCCAGCATGCTGGCGACGGCTGCGCCGCGCTTCTGGACGAAGCCGGCTCGGCTCGGGCCGCTAGGCGGCGGCGTGCCAAAGGCGGCGCGGTCGACTTCGCGCTGGTGGGCCTCGGTGAGGCGTCTCATGGAGGCTATCTTTTGGCCCTCCGTGATGAGGGCAAGGCGGCGTGCCTCCAGGGTCTCGGCGTCGGCGTCGGCCGGGATGGGGACGGAGAGGTCGTGCATCGCCGCTTGCAAGGCGTCACGGGCATTCTCGCCCGAGTTGGCGACGTGGCTGATGACCAGCACTTCGGTGACAGTGCTGCTGCCGCTGTCAGCTCGAGGGAGGGGGTCGTCGAAGACCACCATGTCGGAGGGGTAGGCGTCAAGCGATGCTATGTCGGAGTCGATGAGCATCGGGTCGGTGGAGCCGACCGACTCCATGTCTGCAGCAGGCTCGCTGGAGACGTGAAGCTGGTCGAGGAGGCTGACGAGGCGGTTCTCGGGGTAGTCGGTGCCTGCGTCGGACGCGGGCTCGTTGGAGATGCGAGTCTCGCCGAGCAGATCGGCGAGGCAGCTCGCTGCGTAGGCGTCGTCGACGCCTTGCAGCGCGTCGAGGCAAACGCCATCGGGCGCAGCAGGCTGGCTGCGCTCGCGGGGGAGGAAGAGGGTTCCCGTCCAGAACAGGTCTCCGGACGACGGTGCACCTGGCCCCACGGTGGGCGCCAAATGTCGGGTGGTTGGTGCGACATATGCCAATGGATGGCTTATCATTGTGGGAGCCAATAAGATGTCGCCGGTGCCTGGAAACGGGATGAGGCGAAGACATGCACACCGGCGGATCTTACCCAGGTTCGGGGCTCTCCGAGGAGATAACACCCCTAGTCCTGCTCTGCGGGGTCTCCGCATGATCACTAGATCGAGAATGGGTAGCTACAATCGCTCCTAGAGCTGTTGGGGTCAAGGGAGAAGAAGAACAAGGCTAGCTCTTGCTTCTCTCTATCTATGGTGTGTGTGTGCTATGCTTAGAAGCCAACCCTTTGCATGGGTGCTCCGGGGGGTTTATATAGGCCTACCCCCCGGGGGTACAATTGTAATCCGGCTGGGCTCTGGTCCCAGCCGTCAGTGTGTACACTCGCCGGCTTCTCCGCCGGCTGGTGGGTCCCGCCGGCTGCCGGCTTCTCGGTCGACAGGCCGGCCCCACCGCCCAGGGTCTTGTCGGCGGCTGCTTACTGTAGCCTCGCCTCTGATGACGAGGGCTTCGTCGAGGTAGGCGTGGCTACAGTGGGCCACCTCGGGGGCTCTCACTGTAGCCTTACCTCGTCTTGTCTCCTTAATGGGGCTCCTGCTTCGAGGAAGGGGGTAGCCGGCTTCTAGGGGCCAGCTACGCCCTTGGCCGACTGGGGGAGGACGGGCCGCCTCCGCGCCTCTCTCTGGCGGAAGGGGCCCGCCGCCCGCGGGACGTACAGGAGTCGGTCGTGGATGATGTCGAGGCTGGCATGGCTACAGTGCCGAGCCGAACAGGAGACGGTCATCCCGTACGGCCTCCTGTGGCCATGCCTGCCTCGGGCCTCGGGGGTAGTGGGCCGCACTATGGCCACACCCCGTCTTGTCACCGTTATGTGGGTGTAGCTTTGGTGGTTGTGGTCTCGGCCGGCTTCTTGGAGTCGGCGTCCTTCTTGGCCGGCTTCTTGGAGTCGGCCACCCCGCAGTCGTCCTGGGGAGGGGTTGTTGAGGCTGGGTCGCCTTCCGGGAGTCGGCTTCAGAGGTAGCCGGCCAGGGAAGGCGGCCCAATGCTTGGAGTGCTTGGAGGCCCGAAGGCCTGATAATTTTTCTGAAGAACCAGGGGTAGTCGGTTAGGCTACCCGTGGCCATTTACTCCGACAATGCTTGCCACTTGGGAAAAATGCCTTTTGAAAATTCCTTTGAAAATGCCCTATGGCTTTTGGAATGATTCTTTGCCCCTTTCAACAAATCTTTCTTGCCATGACCTTAGTGCAAATCCACTCTCATAAAACTTTCCTCATCTTTGGATCATGATTTGCATCAAATCCAGCAAGTTGAACCTCCCCATATATTTATTTTCCATTTAAATCTTATCAAAACAATTTCTGCCTTCTATTCTAGCCCTTGGAGATTTACAAAGGAGCTACCATTTCTGTTTTGATTTTTGCCCCCAAACCAATTTCCCTTCCTAGTCCTTTGAACCCTCAACCAAGATCCATGACGATCCACTGGTCTTCAGTTCAAATTTTTGAAACTAGATTTGCTGCAAGTTTGGACCAGATTTGCCAAATTTGATGAAATTCATTCAAATCCCTCTCCAAAAATTCTGAGAAAAATCAGGCAACCCCTGGGTGCATTGAGAGGTCACCTCACAAAGTCCCAGCCTCAGGAAAATTTTTCTCCTTGCCAAATCATTCTGTCGAACACCTGCAGAGCATTGTCAAAATCAGGTTCAGTCAAATTCAGAGAACAATTCAGTGTTGCTGTCGTTTCTTCAGTGTCCGTAGTCGATCTCGCCAGTGCCTCGGCGTCGCCGTGTTTCCTGTCCCCTCCCCCTTGTCCTCTGCACCGCACGAGCGCCTGGATGCTTGCGGGCGTCAGCGACGAGCTGGAGGAGGTGCGCCGCCCCGTGACCGACGCCAGCGGCGGCTTTGCGGCCGCTAGAGAGAGGCGCAGCGCAGACGGCGCCACCCAGCGCCGCCCAAGCCACCGGAGATCGCCGCGTGGTCTTCCACTCCTCAGTGCGCGCTGCCACCCTCGTCGTGAACCGCTGGGCGCGGAGCGCGCTCTCTGCCGCCGTCGTGCCCGTGCGGCCACCCCACCGTGGACCGACGCCATTACGCCAAGACCGACCGGGATTAGCGGGGGAACGGCACCAGTACACCTCACTGATGCTGCGTGGCCACCTAAACTCCCTGCCAAGCCGCTGCCTCGCCGTAATTGCTCGCCGGAGCAACCCCGTTCACGGCCGCCCCCTCGAGCCGCCTATAAATAGAGGCCCCGAGCTCCAGCTAGTACTCACACCACCTCTACACTCCACCAAGACCCTGCCTAGCCACTGGAAGAGCCCCGAGGAGGTCTCCTTCCTCAACTCCGGCCGCCGCGACCCGCCACGGGATCCAGTTCGATTCGCTCCCGTGCGTGCACCTCTGCCTCCCATCTCTTACCAGTAGCTCTCTAGTGCATCCCTCCTTCTGACCCGCGCTTCAATTCGAAGTTTGCAGCACCCATCGGAGTTCTCCACCATCACCCGAGCCGCCGTCCGCCGGAGAAAGTGTCACCGTCGACGTGGTGCTCTTCGTCGGTCGAGTCCACCACCCACCGACGCGGAAGGACACGCTGAAGCTCTTGGTACACTCCGATCTCCCTGTCTCGCCGTGGTTCGACGCCAGCGACCACCGCAGTCTTCGGGCGCCGGCGAACTTTTTAAACCTGACATGTGGACCCCCCCTGTCAGCCTCTATTCTCTTCTCCCTCAAAACGTTTTCTATTGGCGCCTTCGGGCAAATACGTTTTCTCTTTGAGCTGGCGCGTTTCTTTCCGAAGCGTTTTCTGTTTTCTCAGTTAAGCCCCTGGAACTTCTCTGTTTCATTACAGATGAGTCCCTGGACAGAAACCCTTATAACTTTTTAATAAAAAGTGGTTTTTGAGTGATTCTTTTTCTGACAATCTTATAATTTTGTCTAGTTTTTTATGGGATTTATTTGGAAATTTTTTGGAACAACTTTTATGCACGCGTTGGTTTTTACGTTAGTATGCCTTTTCGCTATACCGTAGGTTCCGGAAGAGGTGACGGAGCTACGAACTTCGCCGAGCTAGACTCCGACTTCTCCGAACCAGGCAAGCATGTTTGAACCTTTGGTATGATAGGTGTTTTGCATGTTTGTGTGAAAGGTTGTGCGTGACATATGAGTATCGGTGAGTATCTCGTTGCTTGTGAGGCAACTACCCGTGTGTTCCAAAGTTGCGATGATCTCTGATGAGAGATGGCCTAATCATGTGGTGACATGAAGGGCAGCAAGGTGGTACTGTTGTAGCATGCCAGCCTTGCGTCATCCGAAAATTTCCGACGTTAACGTGGATGGAGTCACGTGGTCGTTCTTCCCCCTTCCGTGCTACCACTTGTTTTCTGCCAGAATGCGGTTTAGTAAGTTGGTAACCTCTTTCCGTGTACACACCAAACAGAGAGGCCGGGATGATGGTTCCATGGCCTTGGATTAAAGCCAGTCATCCGGTCAGGGGGCATGGGTGTTTCCGGTTGGGACCGAGAGGGGGGCACCCCTTAGAGCGCGCGTATAGAAATTTGATCCCATGCTACGCGAGGTTGTAGCCTCCCCGTCTCAAGGTTTTTCTTGAACGTTGCCGAGGGTGATTCCTGGCTTCAGAATGTGGAATGGGTGTGTACTGGTTAGATGTGTTTCTTCCAAAACACCGTAAACGGAACTAGTCCCCGTGACTACTGAAATCCGTTGGCTGTGGTTAAAGTACAACTCTGCAGAGTCAAATCCTTCCGAGTCAACGTATCCGAGGTCAAGTATCGTGATCAGCGTATCCATGTCTATGTCGTAACCTCGTGGTATATTCTCCCCTCCGATAAGTGAGTTAGAGTAGAAATCTTGGCTGAACGTTATTCCTGTGGATGGACTAACCCTGTTGTTTGTCTCATGTCTGATTATCCTCATAATATGATTTAAAATTCATGAGTTGCTAAGTAAGGAATATAAGCCCTTTATGTGATGTCGCTCAGACGTCCGACTGTGGCATGTTTGTCTCTTACTTTCAATATAAGCCCTTTATGTGATGTCGCTCAGACGTCTGACTGTGGCATGTTTGTCTCTTACTTTCAATATAAGCCCTTTATGTGATGTCGCTCAGACGTCCGACTGTGGCACGCATTGTCTTTCTTTTTCTGTTATAAGCCCTTTATGTGGTGTCGCCCCGACGCCCGACTGCGGCATTATTATTCTTGCAGTTTCCCCTCGAGGAGTCATTCAGACCCTCGTTTGGCACCGGTATTATTATTCTTGCAGTTTCCTCTCGAGGAGTCATTCAGACCCTCGTTTGGCACCCAGTATTTATTTTGGGATTTCGGGAGGACTACCGCCCGACTTCTCTGTTATTTTCCCATGCATCATTATCTCTATGTCTGAACGCACTTGCTAATCTATTCATATGCTTCATGTTTACATTTGTTATATCTTATGTCCGAACTGTCTTGCGAGTACTTTCATAGTACTCACCTGGCTTGTTGATTTGGCCAGATGTTGACGAAGGCGATCTCTTGGATGAAGAGTTTGATAGTGCGTCCGACGCCTAGAGGAGTCCTAGTCAGTCCTGTGCGATCCCGGATATTGGTCACTTGTATTATATATGCTTCCGCCACCCGCAATAAGTCTCCTCGAGCCTCACTCCGACGCTCGAAGAGCTGTAGTTTTCAGGAGTCATATCACCCACTTCGCGGTGATATTTCCACCACCGTTGTTATCGTGAGTTAGTAGTCATGCCACCCTATCCGCCGTTATGTTTTATCGGCGTTCATGTAATAAATTGTTGAGCAGTCTCCGCTCAACCTTGTATTATATTCAGTACTCCTGGTATTTTTTCTTCTGTGACCAAGATATTGTCTACCAGTGAGAAGGAATTCTTCTTTACTGGTCCGTAAAAGGGATTGGTCTCTCAATAAATATTTTATTGAAAAACCGGTCGTGACACGGCTTCTTCTGGCGAGGGCTCTGGGGCCCCAGGCGCCGCAACGCGCAGTGGGGTGACCAGCAAGGCCTCCTCCGCCATCGCCGCGGCCGCAGCCTCCGCTTGGGCCTTGGCCGCGGCGTCAGCGCGCGCCTTCGCCGCCTCCTCCTCCTGTGCCGCCTTGGCGGCGGCCGCCCTCAGTGCCTCCGCCTCCCGCGCCTCCCGCTCCTGCCGCGCCTCCCGCGCGTTCCGCTCCGTCACCGCTAGAAGATCGGCACGGGGGTCCACGCGGCGAGTAGTGCTCCCGGATCCTCCCGGCGACCCAACGACGGAGGCGGCAGCAGCCCGCTCGAGCGACAATGGAGCCCTGGTTTTTTGGAGAAAAGACAAGGACTCAGGAGCTACCAGAGAAAACAAAAAAGAATACACGAAGGAGTATATACTTACGCCGACACCGTCTACGGCTGCTTCACCGCCTTGCGGAAGCGGGCCGCCTTCGCGGCCGCCTCCTCCCGCCTGGTCGCCGCTGCCCCACCTCTGGGCTTCTTTGGCCGACTGCCGAACAAGCCCGGCGCGGCACGATGCTTTTGCCCGCCGCCTCGAGCAGGTGGCGCGGCGGAGGAACCCGCGCCGTGGCCAGGCGCCGGCTGGCAGCGTGGGACGACTTCAGCGTCATCATCGTCCGGCCAGTCGTCGAAGCTGACTCCAAGTCCGGAGCCGCCTGCCTCGCCGCCGGCTTGGCCACCGCCCGCCTCAGTGTTGTCGTCCATAGCGGCTGCCCCCAAGTCGGGGTCCTCCAGATCGTGCTCCGTCCGGTCGGGGACGAATCGGCGCTCCGCGCCCGACCCGCCTGCAGGCCGAAGAAGAGGGCTCTGTCGAGACAAGCCGACTAGTCAGAGTCGGCCAAAAGGAACTCGGCGACAAAACTGAGAAGAGAAGAAAGAGAAAAAGCGAACATACCGTGGGCGGCGGGTGAGCTCGGCAATATGGCTCCTTGCCGAACTGCCACTCTGCGGAGAGCTTGCAATTCGCAAGGTAGTTCACCATATGGGCCACCTCGTCGTGCGGCATGTCTTTGGTGCACATCCGACTCGGATCGAGCTGGCCGCTCATCTGACAGATCAGATGAGGGCGGCTCTGGAGCGGGAGCACCTGGCGCGTAACGAAGGCGGCCAGCAGGTCAGGCCCCGACAAGCCCTCCGACTGGATCATCACCCGCAGTCGGGCGACAGCCGTAGCTCCAGCCGGCGTCAGCGTCACGGCCCGATAGGACCACTGGGGCCGCCTACCCACCGGTGGGCCGGCTTCGTAAGCCAGCAAATTGACGTAGTCGCCCTGCGGGGCGACGTTCTTCACGTAGAGGTATGACTTCTGCCATAGCTTCACCGACTGGATCAGCGTGATGACGGGGAAGGGGTTGTCGGCAGCCACCCTCCGCATCGCGACGAAGGCGCCAGTCTGAGCTGGCGCGCCCTGCATGCGCGTGCCCAGCTTGGACTGGAAGAACTCCCCCCAGAGCTCGAGGGTGGGGAGGACGCCGAGGTAGCCTTCGCACAAGGAGACGAAGGCGGACAACAGCACCACCGTGTTCGGGGTAAGGTGGTGCGGCTGGAGTTGGTAGAACTCGAGAAAGGAGCGGAAGAAGGCGCTCATGGGCAAGCCGATGCCGCGCAAGAAATGCGAGCGGAAGACTACCCGCTCGCCTTCCTCCGGCTCCGGCGTAATCTCCTTCGCCGGCGCAAGACGGACCTCCACCTTGTCCGCGCCGGGCAGCCGCCGCGTCTTGCGGAGGAACTCGACGTGATCCTCATGGACGTTGGAGCCGTCCCAATCCCCGCGGAACTGCATCGTGGCGTAGGGCTGGCGAGAATGAGCGCGGCGGCGGAGGATCGAGTGGTGGAGCAGTGCGGTGGCGAGGCGCTGTCGCAAGAAAGAGCAGGAGGAAGAAGATGGCAGAGAGGGGAGGGGTGTGCGAGCGCCTGCCACTCTCCCCCCTCCCCCTACTTATAGCTTCGCACGGTGAAGCCGGGCAGGCAGGGCGTGGGGTGAGACATGGGATTAACTGCACCCACTCCCCCACGCCTCGCGATTATTACGCCCTAAAGGCGTACCGAAACCGCCGCAGGAAGACGTGCGGGCGGCTTCGGGTCGCAGAGAATCCGCGCCTAGGCCCGGGCGTAGGCGTGGCGGGCCCCCAACCTGCGGCGACGTCCCGTCGCGCGCGTGGGCTGGCAGGCTTTTTTAGCCAAGGGACGCCACGTGGTTCGCAGGCGGCAAGTGGCCGGCCCGCGGCCCGGTGCGCGCGCTGGCAGGCTCCCGCCCTCCGACTCCAAAAAATTTCGCCGAGACGGCGCACCCAACCGAAGCCGGCTCCCAGCTGCCGGCTCGTCAAGATAGGAAGCTGACCGAGCTTCTCGACTCCCACCCAACCTCGAAGCTCAATAGCTTCGGGGACTACTGTCGGAGTAAATGGCCACGGGTAGCCTAATCGACTACCCCTGGCTCTTCGAAAATTATCAGGCCATTTGAGCCTTCAAGCATTCAAGGCATTGGGCCGCCTTCCCCCGGCCGGCTACCCCCGGACCCGACTCTCAGAAGGCGACCCAGTCTCAGAAACCTCCCCCAAGATAACTATGAGATGGCCGACTCCAGGAGGCCGGCCACAGAGAACGCCGACTCCCAAGAGCCGGCCATGAAGAACGCCGACTCCAAGAAGCCGGCCAAGACCGCACCCACCAAAACTATGCCCCCATAACGGTGACAAGATGGGGTGTGGCTACAGTGCGGCCCACTACCCCCGAATCCCGAGGCAGGCATGGCCGCAGGACGCCGTACGGGTCAGCCATCTCCCGTCCGGCTCGGCACTGTAGCCATGCTGGCCTCGACGTCATCCACGACAGACGCAGGTAAGGTCCGCGGGCGGCGGGCCCCTTTAGCCAGAGAGAGGCACGAAGGCGGCCCGGCCTCCCCCAGTCGGCCAGGGGCGTAGCCGGCCCCCAGAAGCCGGCTACTCCCCTCCCCCGAAACATGTGCCACATTAAGGAGACAAGATGAGGTAAGGCTACAGTGAGAGCCCTCGAGGCGGCACACTGTAGCCACGCTTACCTCGATGAAGCCCTCGTCATCAGAGGCGAGGCTACAGTAAACAGCCGCCGACAAGACCCCAGGCGGTGCGGCCGGCCTGTCGACCAAGAGGCCGGCAGCCGGCAGGACCCACCAGTAGGCGGAGAAGCCGGCGAGCGCAGACAATGACGACTGGGACCCGCGCCCAGCCGGATTACAATTGTACCCCAGGGGGGTAGGCCTATATAAACCCCCCGGGGCACTGATGCAAAGGGTTGGCTGCTTAGAGTTACACACACACCATATAGAGAGGGAAGCAAGAGCTAGACTTGCTCTTCTTCTCCCTTGAACCAGACAGCTCAAGGAGCACTTGTAGCTACTCGTTCTGATCTAGTGATCATGCGGAGACCCCGCAGAGCAGGACTAGGGGTGTTATCTCCACGGAGAGCCCCGAACCTGGGTAAGATCCGCCGGCGAGCATGTCTCCGCCTCATCCCGTTTCCAGGCACCGGCGACGTCTTACTGGCTCCCACAATGATAAGCCACCCGTTGGCATATGTCGCACCTACCACCCGACAACATGTCAGTGAGACGACGGCGAGTCCTTTTGTACAATTTCCGAAAGGACGTGTAGGCCGGGGCGCCTCCTCATGTACCGTGGCAAACTGGCAACCGTCCACCGACTCTTCGCCTTTCCCTCTCGATTTGGAACTGCTGTCGCACGCTCTTCCTCCCTCCTCCATTTGCCTTCACCCTTCCTTCTGCCATTGTTCAATCGTCTTCTCCATGGAGGGAACAAGACGGAAACGACCCCGTTATTCTTGCCCCGATCTGAAAGATGACGTGGTGGGGGAACTCATTGATCGGTGCGACGTCATCACCTCGGCTAGCATGGCAGGTTGGTTCAAGACCATTCTCGACTCAACAAATAACATCATTACAAGGAACCCAAGGGTACAGGAGCAGTTTGATCTCCCTTATCTTCTTCGCTATAAGCCTGTTCGCATGGGCGCGGACGATGGAGGCCTCGCCTTGTGCAAGTTGATGCCGCTTGATAATGATACGTGTGATGTCAAGATGCCATCGCTTAAGGGTAAGGCCTGGGCTGGCGCAAATGGAGATTGGGTTGTTTATATTGGGTACAATTGCGAGTGGGAACTTGTGAATGTGTACACTCGTCAGCGGATTGCACTTCCAAAAATCTCATAGTGCCCTGAGGTTGAGCACACAGATGATCTACGTACGTTCAAATACGATCATGGTGGCTGTCGTCCACAGAAGATAGCAATTTGTCGAGTTCCCAACCGTTCTTTGAATTACGAGAACTATGAAGTTGTTGCTCTTTTCGACAAGCTTGTTGCCGTCGTTACTGATTCCATGGTTCGTCCATGGATATTGCTCAAAAATCAGTTTCTGTACACGGATGAGTACTGTGATGCAATTGAATATGAGGATCTTGTGTTTGCTGCCACCACTCGTGGCACTGTTTTTGCATGGGATCCTCGTAGTTTCGGTACGTTTGTCTTCCGCCGTAATTATAATTGTTTCATCCACATGCCTGCGGGTTAGCAAGTTTCCCTTTACTGATTAACCTTCTTCTTGTGTTTCCAAGGTCCTGTGAATATTCCACCACCTATACTTGAAAAAAATTATAACCAAAGGGGAGATGACGATGGTGATGATCACGAGCATGAGGACGAGCAGAACTTATATACACAGTGGTGCCTGGCAACTAATTCCGATGGATCACCTCTTCTTGTCTATATACAGTGCACTAAGATTGTTACTACTGAGGGAGCAGGTGTTGTCTCCCATGGTCGCCCTCTCCGGACCTATTCCAACACCCGTTGCAGGGTATTCGGGATGGATACTAGTGTGCTAGCGCCAACACCTTCTCCCTGGTTCAGTATTGATAGTCTTGGAGAAAACTCGCTCTTCCTTGGACAAAACTATCCAATGATGGTGAAAGGCGATCCAGCTGCTGTTGACACAACGTTACTACCATTTATGAGAAGCAACTGTATCTATACCTCGGACATTACAGTGGTTCCCTACCCTAGTCCTGATATATGCCGCTTCAGCCTGGATGATCAGTCCTGCTTTGCTCTCGATATTGACAATAGCTGGCCCTTCCCAGAGCACCTATGGTTCAAAGCAAGCGTTTCCAACGCCGAGGATTGGTTGAGTTGAAGTTCATTTCATTGCTTGTTATTTGTTGTGTGATGAAAACTTCAGTATTTACTAGAATGTTTTGTTGGAAATAATCTATAATCCAACATGTATCCTCGTTGTCGTTGTGTGTTCATGACTTGTTGTATGTAATGAATGGTACATTTGCAAATGCATGTCATAGACTCAATTTATGAATGGTTTTTGAGTCACTTCTTGGAGTGAGAGTACCGTAGTAGTATAGCCACCATCCGGTTAGTATATGAAGTTGCCACATCACATAGAGCCAATCTAATATTGGAGTATGCTAGCCCTCCACCGGCGTGCCGCTTCAAATGGCAGACGAAGTGAGAGGTCGCGTCACCTTGTGTCCAGATCTGAGATGCCACGTGTACCAGATGAATGACTCCAAGTTCGACCACCATGATGCTAGGTGCGAGCCGAGGAACACTGTTGGAGAGACCCCCCTCATAGTTTTCCTACATTGGTCGTTTGATTCATAGGATAGAATGCTATAGGATTTTTTTTCCTATGTAATCATGTTTTAATTGGCAATCTAGCATCCACTCCAACTTTTGTTTCACTTCCTTTGTTCCTGCGAAGACAGTACTTGCTCTAAATGATGTGCCACTGCAAGAGCCGCCTATATTAATTAACCATGCTCTAAAAAGGTGGACCAGCTTTGGCTATAGTAGTACAGTACTAGGTTAGTAGGTGACCTTGCACTTGTCTCTTCTCCTCTTCCGGAAGTCGAACAATAATGATGGTACTACAGTAGTACTTCTGGCAATCTGACACCAAATGAACTGCTGCACGTCCACCGCTTGTAAGCAAAAGTTTCTCCTCATGCTGCGAGCCACCACGCACGCGTTTTTTTTAGGGAGCCACCGTGCACGCGTTGGCGAGGGAGAAGGCGTAGTAAGCAAGCTTCTCGTCATTCTGCGAGTTGACGGGACACATCAAAGTTACGTATTTATTAGTACTCTCTTCAAAAAGGGCCGACCATGTCCATGGCTACCACCCCGTGCTCTGTCATTGAGTACATGCACTATTCACGTGCCATCGAGGAGAAAAAATATTGCGTAGTACTGGGTGCCATCAAAGTGCACGACTCACTTACGCACTGCATATCTCCATTTTCTTGCATGACACGCCACCTTGATGCTAGATGTCCCGCGTGTCATGGAGGCATATAGTATGATTTTGTAAAATGGAGGCATATAGATGTCCCGCGTGTCGGCAAAAGGATGAACAAAGCTCATGTCTTAAACAAAAGAGTGGAAGAACTTAGATTCCCGACGACCGAGAAGGAGCAACAAACCTCGGGGTGGAGCGTCTGCACTCATAATATTTTATATTATTCAGCAATATAAAATCAACCAAATCTCTCCACGTTCCTATACCATTCTATAGTATGAGAATAACTTTGAACGTAAGCCATTGATTCACTCTATCCAATGGTCATAGTTGGAAAATCCAAACAAAACCAAGCATTGGATCAACTCTTCTTTCGAGATCAACTCTTTTAGCACTTAGATTGTTGCCGCCTGCCCACCTAGCCCACCTATATATCCGCTCACGTGTGATGACCATAGGAGCTATCCACTCAGATTGTATGTTAAAAAAATAAAGGTCGATAACTAATGCGGCATCTCGGGCCAACGCGGCCAGATCGCATTTTGCACGAGAAATTACACACCATGTTTCGTTGACATGTGGTCCCGTTCCAACTTGTCAGTGAGACGACGGCGAGTCCTTTTGTACAATTTCTGAAAGGACGTGTAGGCCGGGGCGCCTCTTCGTGTACCGTGGCAAACTGGCAACCGTCCACCGACTCCTCGCCTTTCCCTCTCGATTTGGAACTGCTGTCGCACGATCTTCCTCCCTCCTCCATTTGCCTTAACCCTTCCTTCTGCCATTGTTCGATCGTCTTCTCCATGGAGGGAACAAGCTGGAAACGACCCCGTTATTCTTGCCCTGATCTGAAAGATGACGTGGTGGGGGAACTCATTGATCGGTGCGACGTCATCACCTCGGCTAGCAGGGGATAACATCATTACAAGGAACCCAAGGGTCCAGGAGCGGTTTGATCTCCCTTATCTTCTTCGCTATAAGCCGGTTCGCATGGGCGCGGACGACGGAGGCCTCGCCTTGTGCAAGTTGATGCCGCTTGACAATGATACGTGTGATGTCAAGATGCCATCGCTTAAGGGTAAGGCCTGGGCTGGCGCAAATGGAGATTGGGTTGATTATATTGGGTACAATTGCGAGTGGGAACTTGTGAATGTGTACACTCGTCAGCGGGTTCCACTTCCAAAAATCCCAGAGTGCCCTGAGGTTGAGCACACAGATGATCTACGTACATTCAAATACGATCATGGTGGTTGTCGTCTACGGAAGATAGCAATTTGTCGAGTTCCCAACCGCTCCTGGAATTATAAGAACTATGAAGTTGTTGCTATCGTCGATAAGCTTGTTGCCATCCTTCGTGGTTCGACTGGATGGTATTGCTCAAAAATCAGTTTCTATACACGGATGTGTACTATGATGCAATTCAATGCGAGGGTCTTGTGTTTGCTGCCACCACTCGTGCTGTTTTTGCATGGGATCCTCGTAGTTTCGGTACGTTTGTCTTCCACCATAATTATAATTGTTTCATCCACATGCATGTGAGTTAGTAAGTTTCCCTTCTCTACTAATTAACCTTCTTCTTGTGTTTCCAAGGTCCTGTGAACATTCCACCACCTATACTTGAAAAATTTTATAACCAAGGGGGAGATGACGATGGTGATGATCACGAGCATGAGGACGAGCAGGGCCCATATACTCAGTGGCGGCTAGCAACTAATTCCGATGGATCACCCCTTCTTGTCTGTATACAGCCCACTACTGATGTTACTACTAAGGAAGCAGGTGTTGTCTCCCATGGTCGCACTCTCCAGGCCTATTCTAACACCCGTTGCATGGTATTCGGGATGGATACTAGTGTGCTAGCGCCAACACCTTCTCCCTGGTACAGTATTGATAGTCTTGGCGAAAACTTGCTCTTCCTTGGACAAAACTATCCAATGATGGTGAAAGGCGATCCAACTGCTGTTGACACAACGTTACTACCATTTATGAGAAGAAACTGTATCTATACGTCAGACATTGCGGTGGTTCCCTACCCTGGTCATGATATAGTAGGCCACTTCAGCCTGGATGATCAGTCCTGCGTTGGTCTCAAGATTGACAGTAGCTGGCCCTTCCCAGAGAATCACTTGTGATTCAAAGCAAGCGTTTCCAACGCCGAGGATTGGTTGAGTTGAAGTTCATTTCATTGCTTGTTATTTGTTGTGTGATGAAAACTTTAGTACTTATAATGTATCCTCGTTGTCGTTGTGGGTTGATGACCTGTTGTATGTAATAAAATGATATGCCTGTGATAAACTTACTAAATTTATGAATGGCTTTCGAGTCGCTTCTCTTGGTGGGTGCTGCGACGAGGCAAAAAAAAAATTTCCGAATACATAATTGTACGTGCATTGCAACAGGTTATCGGATAAGGCCAATCAACAATAGTGCACTATTTGTACTAGCTTCACATGCTGCACTATCTCTACGTCTACGTACGTAATACAACAAGTTTTAAACTTGAGACCAGCCACCCATCCTCACAAAGAACACTTTTTAACCTAGCATAGACTCCAAGAAATTTGGCCATAGTGTGAGGTGGGACATGTGTTAATGTGTTCGCTGTATGTAACCAGCACCTCGAATCCTCGATACTAGTACTATAAGTAGTAGGAGTGGTAGGGTGGCATGGGCCAGAACAAGCATTCACGTCCAGGAGTACGGCACACGCCACCAGCACGACTTCCATCTGACACCATATTTCTTGGAGTCCGTGCTATAGAAATCTCTTCAACCTCGTCGTCTCTCTAACTCGGCCATCGCGCGACGGGCGAGGTGGGGGTTTGCCGATAGTCGGTTTCCTCAACTGCGGTCCCACTTGTAAGGCCAACTCCAACGCACGACCCCAAACGGACCTCCGTTTTGCCTGGATTTTGTCCATTTGGGTAGGGCAATGCGGTCGTGTCCGGGCCATTTCTCGGATGCGGTGGCCGTGCGCCGAACGCGCGGACGCATCCCGGCCGCGTACATTTTTCTTTGCACACACATATCTTTTTTTCATCATTGATTTTTTGGTACATGGAAATACATCACCAAATTTTTGACTAGAAAAGCAAGACCACAGAAACAAGAACCAAAAGAATACATTTTAGAATATATCCAACTTCCATAACTGCTCCTGTGAGTTGGATTAGTGCCTTCTCGATGCATTCATTGTTGATCTGCGGAGGCTCGATCTTGTGTGCTTCTTTCTTCTTCGAGTGTAAAGAAGTAGACGTGTCTAGCCTCTATTCTATCAACAAGTGCACTAGTTTCATCTCTAGCCTCTATGCTAGCTAAAAGTGCTAGAACATCTACTAAATTGCGCTCTATCAATATACCGTTGTAGTCTTCTTCCCAATACCAAAACTTGCATCCATTCTACACAATAAAATTTTAAGTTAGCACAGCTAGTCTAATTCGAGAGCACAACCGAAGATTTGGTTGAGTTCTTCCTCCTTTTGCTGACATGTGGGACAGCCATGTGATGTGCATCTTGGGTTAAACTGTAAATAGAATCTTACTACTCTTGAGTAACTCCAAAAGCGGCCACCGAAGATCTTTATTGGATTTGTTTTTCATCACCAGCACGTCGAGGTGAAAGATGTGCAGGTTCGATGGGTCCTCTTGCGTTTTCACTGACATGTGGGACCGCATATGAGGAAACACATGATGGGCTCCGCGCGTCTGCTGGCTGGCTGAGAAGAGAGATAGAGGAGGGCTGAGAACGGACTCCAGGAAATTTGTTCTACGTAACCAGCACCTCGATATAGTGGGGTGGCATGGGCCATAACTAGCATTCATGTCTAGCAGTACGGCACACGCCACCCACACGAGTCCCATCCGACACCAATTTTCTTGGAGTCCGTGCTACAGCCATCTCTTCTCCCTCCTGTTTTCTCGGCCATCGCATGGTGGTCGGGGTGGGGGTTTGCCGATAGTCGGTTTGCTCAACTGCGGTCCCACTTGTAAGTGAAAATGCAACACAGCACGCATTCCCCCTTGAGCGGCATGCCGGACCAACCGTGTGGGGGTGCGACGCGAACACGGGAGGCTTTTCCTTTTGAAATTGTAACTTGTAAAATTTGGTTATGCTCCATGGCGCGACCGATAGATAGAAATAACGATTTTCCCTAAATTAATGAGAAGTTTGGTTCTGGCGCGGTTCATGGATGGAGTACGTACGAAAATTGTGTAGTTGATGCGAAAGGTAAGATAATTAGTAGTACCATATACTACTACATGGATTTGACGGAAAGATAAAGATACATACGGATCCATCAACGACATCCTCATGCCCTGGTGCACCGAGTCACCAACCCACGTGTGAGGAGCAGCGGCGTTGGCAGCAAGCTCAACGTGCTTCTGAACAATGCCGTCCAAGGTTGCCCTATGGTCCAAGAAGGCCAGCGTCCTATCGTCCTCCTCTTGCATGTAGTAGTCCTTGTGGACGATTTGTGCGTAGACGTGGGTGATTATGTCGATGGTGTCTTGCTGCGCCAGGCGCTGCGCGGCGAGCGCGACCTCGAGGTGGACATTCTCCGGCGCGACGGCGGGCAGTCGCAGGGCCACCAGTGCATCGAAGAGGTTGTCACCATAGAGTCCATTGAGAGTGGCAGGCATCGCAGAGCCTGGGCGCGTGGGCTGGAGGCGTACGTCAAGGTCGTCCGCGAGCTTCTTGACGACGGTGAACTTGTCGAGGAAGCCGACGAGGACCTCATCGAACAAGGAGATAAAACTGTCGTCCAAGCGGCCCCTCGCCCTGGCGGCCTCAAGCACTACCTGGAGACGTTCCTCGGTGCCGGGCCGCATGCCGGCGTCGTGGACCATCTGGCACAGCCGGCTGATGCTCGCGCTCATCGCCTCCATGGGTGTAGCTTCTAGTCAACTAATCTTGCGACTGGAGTGATCACTCTTGCCCTTGGACTGGCGGGAGCCTTTATATGAGAAGTGCAGACTGCGTTGAATTCACGTGCGTGTTGGCCATCTACTCCTCGCCCCTCTACTGCACCTGCCTTTGGCTGTATGACAGGTTGGCCATCCACCCGTTCCACGTGTCATACACCCAAAGGCAGGTGTAGTAAGTCAATGAAGTTGCGTCCCCCTCCGTGCCGGTGCAGTATAGTCATCTCACCGGACCTCTAGTTGGGGCCAAACGAGAGAACTTTGATGTTTACTGGTTTATTGGTCCGCTTTGCATTTTGCGCCAAGTTTTGACCTTTGGTTTAACTACTAAAATGTTAATGCATGTAACAAAAAATGTTGTGTAAGTCACCTTACGAAAACCAAATAATCCCAAAACACTTAGGCATGGTACATTAACTCCCTCCTCGTTTCTTATTTTGTGACATATCAACCAATGAGAGAGATGTGGGCCGTGCATGCTTTCAATGACTTGAGACTACCAAACATCACATGCGGTGTTTAGTTAGTAGCAAAAAGACATTAAGTTATCTCGCCGATAGGAATAAAACAATACACCATGTATTTATTTACAAAGGGAGTAGTACATTTTTTGTGACATGCATTACTAGATATTGCTAGTCAAATACTAAATCCAGATGGATGTGGTAGTACTACTAAATCCAGAAGGTGGTGCTAGTACTAGTAGTAGTACTACCAATGTACTAGTAGCACTGTACTACCTGTTGGTCAAATTATTACGTGCTGCTCCTCACAGTGAAGTGACAAGACCCTACGCCCGAGATGAAACCTGAGTATAGGCGCCGTGTTCGGCATACCATAGTCAGCCTCACCATATGCAGTCACTATCATCATGGCTATAGACCTAGCCTGCTTACAACTAGCCGTGTTCAACATAATTTCCCATGCGTAGATACCCGTGCATTGCACGGAACACCAAGATTGGGGGGTGGACGGCGCCAGTAGCGGCCATCGCACCAGATTTTTCCATGGCCTTCTAGATGTGGTGGGGAGGAGATAAGGCTGATTGTGAGAGACAAGGAGTTGTTTGTAAATAGGGAACAAGTGCGTGCATCTTTTTGCAAAACTGACGAAGTTTGGTTGTATGCGTTAGATCTAGATCCGACGGCTATTGGTGAAAGATGGCAGGCACAACATCATCACCAACTCAGGACCAGTTTGATTCGCAGGATTTTGAAAACGCAGGAATAGGACACGACAATATTACAAGTTTCAAACTGATATTACAAATGTTAGGAGTAATGCTGCACCTACGAAGAGGGAATTACTAGGAAGTTTACGTAAGAACTTTCGTTACTTTCGGTGGATGCAGCATTATGGTACAAACTAAAATCCACCGCCCTGACAAGTCACTAATGGGCAAATAAGTTTTCGAGTCTCTGGCCACGTGATGTTTCAAAAACAAATTCAGCTTCTGCGGAGACTTTGTCATTTAGGCTTAGACACTTGCGGTGATTAGCACACCATTTATTGTTGCGCCAGAGAACGCCAAACCTCATTACCTTGAGCACACTTGCCTCCAGAACAAAGAACCTGGCCAATTTAATCTCAGATGTGCTGCCTCGGTAGTCGATCAAATCAATTTCTGTAAGATGGAGATCAAGGCATTCAATGAGATTGTTATAGTGCAGCACATTTTTCACTTTCCGGTCTTTTTTTATCTGCAAAAGAAGAGAACATATTAGAGCAGCTGGATGTATAAGATTGCCGTGTCATCAAGAGGTACCAATATCATTCGCTCATACGATAGGGTTGGTTGGCTAGTGATATTTTTCCACTCTCTCTCTCTCTCTCTCTGTTTCTCTTTCCTCTCATTTACCTAGGAGTACGTGAAGAGCTTGGGCATTTGTTGCCTTCCACTATGTGACCGATGCCATATTTTGCAGAAGTATGCCACATAATACGCATCGATGTCAAATCAAAAGATTTTGGCACCGCTCTCGCGATGTGAGAGAGTTGGCACCGCTGTGCACACAGACCCACATGTATAAACAAATCAATCAAACCAACTACACCAGCCTCTCACTCTCCCAAACAAGTGTTTTTTTATTGCCCCAGTCCTCTCTCTCTCCCATGCAAGTGTTTTTTTCATTGCGTGAGTTAATTTGGCACCGGAGCAAAGTAGGTGATCCAGATTGGGGCACCAGGTGAGCAATGGAGGGGCATCGATGCCAAATGCATCACAAGTGAATTTGGCACGTGTTTTGGCCTACATAGTGGAGGGCCGTTATAGCCCACTTTTGTACTACCTCTTATTTAGTATAATATTTTGACCATAGATTTACATAAGAAAATGCCAATGCATGTCACTAAAAATTACACCATTTGAAATTATGTTCAAATATGAATCCAACGATATAGTTCTTAGTGACATGCATTAACATTTTGTCAGTTAAATCTATGGTCAAATTTTCATACTACAAAATAGGAAGAGTAAACCAGGACGGAGGTAGTACTTGCTCTTTGGGTAACCATAGAGTTACTGGAGTAGTCTAAGTTACTTTCCACTATGACTAGCCTAGGCTGCTATAGTAGTACAACAAAAAACGATGCAGGTGATCACGTGAGAAAAAAATACTAAAAACATTTCTTTCGGTGCAGTGCATAGATGCAGTTTTGAACACTACACTTGTCATCGTAATTTGGGAAAATTACGAAAAAATTGAGATACGTTGTGATTACTGTTTACTAATAGGAAAGAAGTTTCACGTCGATGAGTAGCTTCTCCGTGCACGGAAAGCATGTAAGGAATCCAACAACTTGATCCAGATTGGGGCCGATAGATTTTATTGCCAAGATCTTCACTGTGCGCATAGACTGGGTCAAGCTTGTGGGAATCATTTTCTGGAAGACGGACGTAAATACATCAAGAAGAAATTTAAAAATGTGAATTTCAAGAAGATGGAGAAGAAGATGAGTGTTGTACCTGAACGATTACAGATCCAATAAAGAGTTCGGAGAATTTGGCAGATGAGTGCACCAACGCTGTCAACTTCGGCGCGTCAATGACCCTAATTTTTGTTGGACCTTCTAGATCCGATACAAGCAATCTCTCAAGGAAAGGCGCATTCTCAATGACCATAACGTGGAACAGCTGGAGTGATCTCTTCCCAATTGATGTCTTGTTGCGGGGCCAGCAAGACACATAAATCCATCAGAGATTCATCGAGGCGATGTGGAGGCTAATGAACCCGTGGATATGCTCAAGACGAAGGTAATCGAGCGTAGTACAGCTGCGGAGCAGGTGCTCCATAGCCTTCTTTGAGATGACAATGTCGAAGAGGTCGAGCTGCTTGAGTTGAGGGAAGAAGGGCGGGCGCGGCACTAATCTGCGGAAGATAGCAGGAGCTGAAGCTGGCGCAAGGCGGAGCGTGGACGGTGGCAGAGAGCGACATCGTCCAGCTTCAAAGCTGAGCTCCTCGAGCTGATCTAGGGCGGGGGATAAGAACAACTCATCGAACTTGGGTTGGACCTTGCAGTTGGTACTGAACATGCGGATGTCAAGGCGTTTGGCTGGCCCAGGGTGCGATGAAAGGATCTTGGAGACTGCGGCCATGCGTTTGCAATCCCCATCGCAGAGGTAGCTGCCGACGGTGAGGTTGAGGGGGACGCGACGCCAGAGGGGGCGCCACCGCCGGGAGAGCAGGGCGGTCCGCACGGCAGATTTGGTGGGGAGGAGGCCGATGATGACGAGCAGCATGTCGTCGGGGAGGCTGCTGATGAAGTCCAGGCTCGCCGGATGCGGTTTTGGCTCGAGGCGCCTCCGCTTGTTGGCTGCCTCGCCGTCCATCTCAACCGGTGGCGACGCCGGTGTACACGTGTGCTACTGTTTTTTGTGTGCTGGGTGTGCGCGAGTGCGTCCTTCTGTGCATGCCACCGCGCAGTGGTGATTGTGCGCGAGTGCGTCCTTCACGCGGAAGAAGTGTTTCCTCAATGCGCCCTCAATTTACTAGCGTGCGGGGTGCTACCCCGAGTGGTTTCAACTTTGTTTACTTCACCGCGTGTCAAATAGGCCTCCAGTTTACTTATTTTCACCCACTGCCACATGGGCCAGCACACGAAGATACAGAACACGAGCTGACAAGGCAGCATGTGGACTGTTTGACCGGTCAACTAAACAATATACGAAGCTATACGCTGACACAATGAGCGTATAATCCATCGGTATAGAGTGTTCGAGTGAGAGGGGAGGCCCGTGAGAGATAGCAGAGAGAGAGAGAAAGAGCTACTCCCTCCGTTCGATAATGTAGTTCCAACATTTTTTAAAAGTTAAACTTTTGAAACTTTGACCAAGTTTATAAAGAAATTACTTATATCTACAATACCAAAGATAAATGATAGTATGAAGTAAGTACATGTTGTGATGAATCTACTGATCGTTCCAGATGTAAATGTTTTTCTCCACATATACCTGGTCAAACTTTTCTGAGGTTTGACTTTTCAAAACATCCATATGCTTATGGACGTGAGAGAGTCCCTAACTAGAGAGAGTGAGAGAGAGGGTGAAATAGAAAGAGTGAGTGAAAAAAGTGTGTGTGTGAAAGAGACATGGACAACACTCGGTATAAGTCGAGGAAAAACGTGTGTGTCTTATGCAAACATATCACACATGCATCTTCGACAACGGAAGCAAGGTGAGGAGATAGTGTGTGGTTGTTTGCAACCGAGAGAGCAAGACCCCTAGCACGTGGCCAAGAGGGGTCTGACAAACAAGGGAGAGAGGTCGAGTGTGACGTACGGAGAAAATGCAGACATGGGGAGGAGAGAGTGTATGTTTGTCATAGAGAGATCCCCTAGAGATCGTGATGGGACTACATGGGTGGGAGATCGAGTGACAAGGTGTGCACGATAGAAGATACCCCGAGAGATATCGAGATAGATGTATGGATGGAAGGAGACAATACGTGTGTTCCTGATGGCTAGTGAGAGATAATCATACTTAGGGGGGGAGTGCTTGCGCCTATGATGGAGTGAGGGATTATGGTACTTATTAGGGTGGTGCGTGTCACATAGAGAGAGAACAAGGGCGGAGAGTGTTGGATGGGTCTATATGTATAGCGCGAGCGAGACATGTGTATGTGTGAACCAGGGAGATATAAAGTTCACTACAAAAAATAAACTTCCGTGATGATACGTGTTTGTCACAGTAGGTCACGTTTTCTGTCATGCATGTACATCCAGGACAATTTTATGACAGAATCAAGATAGTCATAACTGTGCTGTCGTAGAAGTGTTCCATGACATTACCAAAATTATCATCACGGAAGTGCCCACTTCCATGACGATAAATCGCGCGTCACAGAAGTGCTTTCGTTAAGGGTGACCGACATGTGGCATCCACTGTAACGGAACGCCGTTAAGCTATCGGGTCTGGTTTTGGATCCGATAACCCGTTAACAGCCCCGACCAATGGGGATTTTCCACGTGTAAAATCATCATTGGCTGGAGGAAACACGTGTCGGCTCACCGTTGGGACAGATGTCATCCACTCATTGGACCCAAAGCACCTATGATACGTTGACACATGGCATGGCCCAATAGAGGCCCATTCCTGTGAAAAGGCGGGCCCGTTTGACTTGGTCAAAAGGTGGCGGGCCGGCCCACGGCAAGCCTGTTAACGGCCTGTTCGCATATAGACCATTTACAGCCCGCTAACCCAGGGCCCGTTTACGGCCTATCCGAATTAGGCCCAGTATCGTCATCTGGGCCGTCCAATATAATTCCAGCCCGTTTTAACTTCCGGCCCATGTATGGCCCATGACGTCTTTCGGCCCATATGAGGCCCTTAGTAACTCTCGGCCCATTAACGGCCCGTGGTAAAACTGGCCCGTAATGAACAGTGTATCACTTTATACCCATTAACGGCACATGGTGAAACTGGCCCGTAATGAACAGTGTATCACTTTATACCCATTAATGGCCCGTTATTCCGTTGGGCCGTTTCCAGCCCATGTTATCTTTCGGCCTTCTCAGGGCCCATTTATTCTTGGGCTCATTTCCAGCATTCGTTTACTTACGGCCCGTTACTGTTATTTTCTGCTTGTGGGCCAAATTCAGCCCGTGGTTACAGTCGGTCCGTTTGTGGCCCGTTAATACGTTGGGCCGTTTTCATAGCGTCATCAAAGACAGCCGATTAACGACGGCCCGTTATGGTCGGCCCATGAACGGACGATTTCAACTCTAGCCCATTTACGGCCATAATGTGGTATGTTATTGCCCATGTTTGGCCAACCGATCATACGGCCCGTAGAAGTCCCATTGATGATACGGCCCATAGAAGGCCCATTGTGTCTACGGCCCGTATAAGGCCCATTGTTTCTACACCGCTGAAGGCCCATTGTTTCTACGGCCCTTAGAAGGCACATTGTTTCTACGGCCCGTAGGAGGCCCATGTTAACTACAGTAAATGTGTAGCCCATGGTTATTGTGGCCTAGTTTTAAAAAATAGGTTATTGCGGCCACTAGCAGACCGCGGAAAAAGAACTACACTGACTACAAGAAAACAAATAAACAAGACAATACGGAAATAAATAAGCAAGCAACTTACGCTAGGCTATCACGGCTATTACACATATTACATCCACTGGGCATCAAAGTTCGCCACCAGTGCAAATATAGGGAACAAAGCAGCATATAAACGCTGTAGCAAAACAAGTCCAGAACTGAAACCACTTCAGAAGAGCTCAAGTAACAATATCCTGGGTACCCATAATGCTGGCAAGATGCTTAGCAAGCTTATTAACATTCTCTTGTTTGGCGCTTAAATCCTCCAGCACTTGTTGTTGCACCAGAAAGTATGCATCTGAATTCTGCAGGGACTTCCTCAGTCCTTCGGCTTCCTGTCGCATAACATCTGATTGATGCCTTTCAACTTGAAGTTGAGACTCATGAAGTCGAACTGATTCAGGCAGCGAGTTTGAAGAGTTGGTGCCAGCAGTAGTAGCCAGTAACTCGAACACTACATCAAGACAGGACTGTGGGGTTGTCTTGGTGTCTTCAATATAGTTTTTATCAGCTTTCTTGGAGACCAATAGGGATGTCTCACTATCTTGAACCTTATCTGCATTACTTCCTTTACCATTGCATAACAGGGTACTCTTCTCCAATATTTTATCCCCGTTCTAAAAGAGAAACAAACAAACACATCACAGGTTTACAATGTAGTATATGAAACTCATTTTGGTAAACCAGTTCAGTAGTAAGGTGGACAAGATAACAGCACGAAACAAACATATATCTATGTAGTATGGTCACTGTATGGTCTATATCATTCTAGTTTATGTTCCCAAATCAAGATAGATACAGTTCGAATCATATCTATTTAAGACAAAGCAGCATAGACAGAATATAAGTGTGGGAAACTACGCAGTAATAACAACACTTGTAATGTGCATGGCATGAGAACATAACTGTTTATTCAATTGAAACTGAAATCAACATAGAGCAAGTTACAAAAGCAAACACGTTAAAGAAACAGGTTTAAAACATACTTGTTCCGCCATTTGGAGTTTCAATTGCATCCTTCAAATTTGAAATTAGTTGGTATGAGTAAATACAGTGATGCAAGAGCAAAGTAGTATGAACCATAGCTACGGAACCTGACCTGAGAACAATTATTCTTCTGCTTTAAGCGTTGACTTGGGGTTCGGAGTGGTGGTCCTCGTCCTTTGGGCACTGCAGTTGCCTTACTAACTGCTCGTGTTTGGGTGCTCTGTGGTGGAGACGTTGTTGTGTCAACGGGAACTGGGTTACTATCTACTGGGGTTGGGGTTAGAAGGGGTGTAGCTGGTTCTCTGTCCAACTGGATAGGGGTACAATCTGCGTGAGTCTGGGTTATGTGTGGTGGGGCTGGTTCTTGGGCAAGTACAACCGTGGTTCTATCTCCGTCGACAGGTAGCACAATCTTTTCTGAAGACCGTGTTTTTACTCCCACAGATACTGCCATCACCCCCTCCAATTGAAATGGCTAATAAACAAGAAAAGTAATTGAATGTACAGACATTGTAAGATAGACAGGTGCAGTGGATAGTAGGGAAGAAAACAGGGCATGAAATAATTCACATTTATGTTGTCTAACCAAACAGAATAGCAGGACATAATTTCACATATATGATGGCTAATTAAACAGGATAGCATGACACAATTTCACATGTATGATGGCTAACTAAACATGATAGAATGACATACTTCAAAATATGATGACTATGTAAACAGGATGACATGATATAACTATACGACGTGTCTATTAAAGTGGTTGGCATGCCATAAATCACAAACATGCCGTCAATGGAAACATGATGGCATGATATAATTCACGGATAGAATGACATAATTCAAAATATGATGACTATGTGAACAGGATGAGATGATATAACTATATTATGTCTTTAGAAAATGGGTTGGCATGCCATAAGTCAGATACATGCTGTCTATGTAAACATCATGGCATGATATAATTCAAATATATGATTTATATACTAAGGAAGTGAGCAGAGGGCAATCACATATATGATGTGTCAACTAAGGAGATGGCATTCAATATCGTGTGTATGATGTAAAAACTAAGCATTGCAATACAACATAGGCATGATATGAGTAATATAACCCTGCCAAGTTTGAGCATACACCTCAGGGGGATAATAGGACTGGTCATCTGCCTCTGAATCCTCCTCTGAAGAGCTATCTGTAACCAGCAAGATATCTGCTTCAGCAGGTAGCATTGTCTGCTCTGAGGACCTTGTTTTCACTCCAGATTTCTCCATCACCAATTCAAATGGCTGATGCACAGGAAGAGCAGTTGAATATACAAACATTGTCGACAAAAGCAATGAGAAATACAAAAAAGGACGACATGATATAATTCCCATATATGACGCTTGGCTAAACAACATGGCATTGCATAATTCACATATATAATGCCTTGCAACAAGATAGCATTGCATAATTCACATATATAATGTCTTACAGCAAGATGGCATTGCATAATTCACATATATGGTAATTAGACACTAAACAGGTGGCATTCACACAAAGCATGTCTAAACTAAGCAAATGACATAGCAATGCAAGATACCATACGCACGATATGAGCAACATAACCCTGCCAAGTTAGAGCATGCACCTCGGGGGGGAAATAGGACTGGTCATCTGTCTCAGAATCCTCCTCTGAGGAGCTATTTGTAACCAGCAAGACATGCGCTTCGTCAGATAGTATTGTCTGCTCTGAAGACCTTGTTTCCACTCCAGATTTTTCCATGACCGTGCCGAATGGCTGATGCACAGGAAGAGTAATTGAATGTACTAAAATTGACAAATTTAACACGTAATAAAAAAATGATGTCATGATATAACTCACATATAAGATGACTGGCTAACCAGGGTGGCATTGCAAAATTCACATATATGATGCCTGGCTAAACAAGATGGCATTGCATGATTCACATATATGATAAAGAAACTAAACAGATGGCATTGACACAAAGCATGTCTAAACTAAGCAGATGACATCTTTGATGTATACAGTAAGCAATGCAAGGCACCATATGCATGATATTACCAACATCAGCATGCCAAGTTAGAGCGAAGACCTCATGGGGTAAATAGGAGTGGTCTTCTGCTTCTGAATCCCCCTCGGAACAGTTATCTTCCTCTTGATTACTATCCGAAATGGGTGGAGGGGGGCTGCCTTTGCAACCACCATGGAGCGACGTCTGCATGAAATTTTATTGCCATGCAAGGCTCGTCTCTTTTGCTCTACATGTTCAGTTCCATTGTGTACAATAACTGACATGCATAGGAATAAAACATAGTGAGATCATGTAAGGAGTGCATGCACAAATCCAGAGTGATGGTAGCAAACTGTGGATAGACCCAAAACCAATGATAGCAGGCAGATAATAGCTTTAGTTAAAAAATGCAGATAATGGCTCCTTTAATTTTTGTTTGCACCCAACATGAAACTCATAGTAGACACCCGAGATTAACCAGATAGTAGACAGGTAGTACTGATTGCTGCCCCAATATGTACCCCACAACCATTAAAAAACTCAAGTTTCAGCATAAGTTTGGACCTGACTCGGAGTCTAATAGGTGAACACGACGATAAAGTAGAATGTCATCATATTAAGTGATGCATAACGTAAGCAGACACGAAAGAGTGTGACTTCTCTTGCGGAACCGTGTAGTCCTCAAGGTCATCTGCTCAGTTGATGATGGTAATGCAGTTGTCGTGGCTGCCAGCGGCGGGGAAGAAGATCTGAGGCGGCAAAAGACAGTCTGGAGAGCGGATCCCTGCTGTGGTGAACCCTTCTGTCATTGGAGCAGCTGAGCTGGGGTGGAACATTGCACCACAGGAGCAGGACAAACCACACAAGGTTTTCTTTGACACATATCGGTAACAGAAGTAATTGTGTGAGGGCTTGTTTGAATTTGAGGATTCTAAGAATGCAGGGATAGGAAATAGACATGAATAGGATAGGAATGCACGTGCAAAGCAGAGAATTTAAAAACACAGGATTTCTGCCAATCTGGGTGTTTGGTTCACAAGAATTGGAAGATCACAGGATGCAAAGAAGCATGGTGAGATTAAGTCAAACCACAAGAAAATGTATGGTTATAATGCTATTATGCTACTATCTCTTAGTCTTGTGCTTCATGAATAGGAATTTGAAAAGGAGGACGAGTGGAAATTAAAATTCCTATGGTTTTTCTTTCAAGGAGACACTAAAGGAACAAATCCTACAGTTTTCCTTTGCTCCATTCCTTTGCACTAAATTCATGAAAAGTAGTACCATACGAAACTTTCCAATTCCTATGTTTTTCATTCACTTTTCCTTTCAAGCACTGGCGATTCTAGTAGGCAGGCTTCTGCAAGGAAAATCCTACACTAAAAAATGATTTTGTGCTACTTCTATTACTTTAGACCCAGGCCACTGCCCTACTAGCTCAACTCCCAGGGCCATCGACAAATGCACAGCTCAAATGCGCAGAGATAAATAATGATGGCGTTCAAGAGAGTCCATCACAGATAGCTAAGTTGCCTAGTACCTCACTACTTGTCATATAGTAGGATAAAATAATTGTATTTCTCGTTACTCCGTGTGCTCAGTGGACAATATATATAACATGTAGAGTAAAAAAGATATGCAACAAGTGTACAACCTCTTTGGCGAAGCCATGTCGATCTCAGCGTGATTGGGTTGGCCGGTGAGGATGCTCCGGCTGACTTGGCTGTCGGAGGAGGGGAAGATCTTAGGCGTTTGGATATGGAGCCCGAGGTACTCCTCCGCTGTGATGGAGGGTTTCGTCGTTGGAGCAGCTCCGGTGAGTTGTACGACGCCAAGGCTGAAGCAGGACAAGACAGACAACGTTAACCTGAGTGGAATTCTAATAGCATCTCCAATAGATGACGTAAAATACATAACCACAAAGTGCTAGATGTAAAATACATCAGCCGCTCATCTCTGAACTTAACTGTCGAAACTGAATTTAACTGTCGAAACTGAACTTGACTGTCGAAACTCAATTTTGCTGCCGAAACTGAATATTACTGTCGAAACTGAACACACTAGAGGTGAGGCTACACGTCAGTCATCTCACTTTTTCATCTCTGGTCAGTCGATTTTGCAGCCGTTGGATACGAAATCAAGGGCCTGCAGTTCATCTTCAACCTCCACCCCCCTGAGCCGCCAGCCACCACTGGCCAAACAGCCGCCCGCGGCCGGCGATGCTCCGCCCCACCCGCCCTGAAAACACTCCCCACCGTCGGTCCGCCGCCGCCCCGGCCATCCCTCTAGGCCCCCCCGTGCCGAGCTTTTTCTCCGGCGATCCCCACGCCACCGCCCCACCACCGCCGGCGACCACTGCCCCCAGGCTGAACCCTAAGATAGATAGTGGGGTGCCTCTCCGGCGAGCCCCCATCCC